>NC_056729.1:283754494-283756994 GCF_019279795.1 Protopterus annectens | reverse complement strand
TTGATGCCTGGCAAGGTACAGGCATTAAGCCTAAGTTGCCAAAGGCATTCCTTAGCTTCCAGAATAACTTTTTCGTCACCCCCCTTCTGCACATTATGTGGCGTTCTGTCAATAATAAAAAATAAGGATCTCTTAAAATTTGAAGATTTAACACTATGGTTGTATAAAGCACTGGTGTTTTTATGTGTTTTGATGTCTCTGACATGTTCTCCTATACGTACTCTAAGCTTCCTGATTGTGCAAAACACAGAATGCTTGGCATGTGGAACAAGTCGCTACGTATACAACCATAGTTGAATTACAATTACAGTGGCCTGAACATCCGATTGTTTTGCCAAAGTTTGTTATAGCAACATATGGACCATCATTTATGTATTTACAAACCTGGCATGCTCCGCATTTACTCATTCTTGACCTTTTGAAATTGTCAATGTTGGTACTAGTTTCAAAAATGTCTTTAAGGTTTCTACCTCTACTATAGGTGATCTTAGGATATGTACCAACCACTTCTGATAATTCTCCATTGCTACTAATAACACTGTTCCAAATTTCATGAATAATGCTTGCAATTTCAGGAGAGGTTTCATTATATGGTAATATAAAAAAGTGTCCTGTCTAGACTTAGCTTTTTTTTATCTTCCATTATGTTACTGACACCAAATGTAATGATAGGTCTATACAATGAATACCTTTTAACATTAATCTCTTTCTTAATATTGAATACTAAATCATTTGGATAACAGCTGTCTAAAAACATATTAGATAGTTTTTCCATCTCTAAATTAAATACTTAGTCATTAATAATTGTAGACAGCCTCACCATCTGGCCCTTAACTAAATTTTTCTTTTGGTAATACGGGTGACAGCTGTCAAAATGTAAAAAGGAATTTGAAAAAGTGTTTTTCCTGAATATATTGGATTGTATGTTATTGTTCTGGAATGAGAAAACTATATCCAAAAATGCACAATCATGGTTATAAATATGGTTAGTGAATTTTAGAAAACTAGATGTCTTACCAAAATATTCTACAAATTCAGCAAATTCATCCCTGCTTCCCTTCCAAACAATTAGTATATCATCCAAATATCTTAAACAATTTTATTCCAAAAAGCGGATGTAAAAACGTGCTCTGTCTCCAAGTGTGTTAAGACCAAGTTTGCATATATTGGGGCACATCTTGCCCCCATGGCCACACCAGTTTTTTGTCCAATATTCTTCGTTCATGTATAAAAAGTTTTCAAGAACTATTTCCATCAATTCTGTCAAGAATCTACATTTTGAGCCTTCCATACCACTAAATTTTAATAGAGTGGCCTCAAACATTTCCAAACCTTCTATATGTGGAATTACTGTGAACAAATTCACTACGTCTACTGTAGCCATAAAAACGTTAGGCCCAGTTCTTTCCTTGCTTTGTCTTATCAATTCTAGACAATGCCAGGAATCCTTTAACACATGTGGAAGTTTGCCAATTGTCTCCTTACAATGACAATCTATATATGCACCAATAGCCTCTGTCTTGGAATGAGTATCTGACTAAGTTTCTATTTCTAGTGTACTTAAATAAAAATCATATTTTATTTAAGCATGATTTTAACAAATTTTTAAATATTATCAATATTAAATATTTTTAAATTTTGGTACATATTTATACATAATATATTATTATTATATTTACAATTGAATATTTTTAGAACAGATATCCAGTATTTGAACAGTTTACTATTGAATATTTGCTATTTATTTATTAGTATATAAATTCACACATTAAATATACTAAGCAAGTACTAATGTAGATATATTGTAGTACTACACATTATCAAATTTATATTCTAAGTATGCATATATTATATCTAAACCTTGGGAGATTTTTGCTTTTTGTGACCGCTGTTTACTTTTCTGTTTAATAGTCAATTTTTGTTTAACCTTTTCTACCTATTTACTGTTCATCAAATAATAATTTGAAAAACAACAGTTATGTTTTATCTATTGTTCACAGTATAGGACAATTGTTTTGGGGCTTAGACATATTTCAGTGTTTCTTCAGTACGGACTATGCAATTATACAATTAAACAATTACATAATTTATTTATTTAATTCAAAGTATATAAAGGATGGCTTTCATTTTAAAAAATTTGTACTCTGAAGATGCCCGATATGATGTTGGGTGAAAGCACTTAATACGGAGAGAACTTGTCTTTGTATTATTGATTTTATTTTTATTTTATCATTAAAAAGTTGAACAAACCAGTTTAACGGTTTGAGTGGCTTCTTCAGAATGAGATACTGTGCCAAGGCAAGTCACTAAAATAGCACATGTATTTAAATTAGGTGGAGGAATTAGCCAACTGGTTAATGTGAGCTGGGCTCAGTAGCTAATTAAAATAAATTTAAATTAAGGCCAATGAGAAACAAATATTTAAATTAAGGTAACAACTTGTGATGTAATGCTTTAGTGCAAGTTTACAGCAGAGTGTGCTAGGAGCGGCTGTACAGGG
>NC_056729.1:283716994-283739494 GCF_019279795.1 Protopterus annectens | reverse complement strand
GGAGGCAAGGACCAAATTACAAACCATGAAAGGAGGCAAAGTAGATCTGGGGTGCTGATGGAGCAGGGAGTTATGGGTAAGAGAAGCAGAGCCAAAACCAGCTAAAGGCTTTCGGAACAGACACAGCCGATTCTAGGTCCCACAGGTTGAATCCAGATGCAGCAGACATCAGATTTGCTATTTATGGAGCTTAAGAAAATTTAGAGAAATAAGTTCAACAAAAAATATTGATTAATGAGACTGGAACTTACTTTGCAATAGGAAGGATGCATCAGAGGGACCAGGAAGGGAAAATGTAAGTGTGTACATTTCCAAAAAAAAAAATCTATGAGAATGTTCGCCAAGGAAGATATGAAATCAGTAGCAGAAACCAGACAAACATTTACATATTCCCCAAGGTACAATCAGGGTCTACTGGATAGAAATGCTATTTCATAGAAACGCGTATTTAATTGAAAAAAGAATCAATAAAAATGAAGGTAACAATGCAGAGTAATAAAATAATAGACACTGGTGCTTTCCTACTAGGCAATTAAAGGGAAAGTAATTTATGGACTTGACAGTGGAAATGATTAGACAAGTATTAGGAAAGAATGAATGTGATAAAATGAAACTAGTTTAAAAACACTAAAAATAAGTCAGAAAATATACGTGGAGAAAGTAATAGGAATTTAGATGGGGTGACAAATGTTGAAGTGTTGCGGAGAAAGGGGACTCTTGCAGAACAAGACAACTGCAAAAGTGCTAAAAGGAAAAAAAAATAAGAGGAACTTTGGAAAATAACAAGTTTAGCAAGGCTGCCATTAAGCAACTAGATTTTGTTAATTCCAAAAAACACCATCGTTTACTGGAACAACCTAAGCAACAAGAATGGTTGTTGCCAAACTTTAGAAGCCTATAACAAGAAAAAAAAGACACAAAGTCCTACAGGTATATTCTAAACATTTTATGAAAAAATGCATTTAGCAGAGAAATAAAAAGCATAAAATCAAACTATTTATGAAAGACTTGACTACTTCAAGATTAGAGACAGAAGAGGCTCCATTAACAACAAAGATAAAAACAGATGAAAAATCACCCAACAGGGAAGTATCCAGGAAGTGTACAGATCTGGTAGGTTTTGTTTAAAAGGTGGGGAGAAGAGTACTGGCATCTTGGAAGAAAGTGGTGGTAGCAGAGGGTTAAAAAAAGGAGACCCTTTAGACTCAGATTCCCATGGACCAATTTCAATTTTAAACCATTATGAAGTATGTGTGTCTATATAGATAAGAAAATTAGTTATGTACTTACCATAACTTTGCATCTCTGTTATCTGTAGTCACCATTCATCACACTAGGGTCTTGGATCAGACAACGGATCCGGGACAGCAGACACAGACAGCAGCTTAACTCAAGCTCCTCCCCTCCCACAATGCTCTGCTGCCCTCCAATCCCTCATATCAAGTTTGCATAAGGAAAGACAGACCAAAACACTAACAGCACAGCTGAACCACCATAACCCAACCAAATCTTCCAGGAAGGGGGCTGGTGGGTGGGACTGTGATGAATGGTGACTACAGAGAAAAAAGATGCCAAGTTATGCACGTACATGACTATAAATCAGACACTTGCGTGAGGAATGGTGACTAGATAGAGTCCCCAGCTACCTAAATCCTGGGAGGTATCAAGGAAGATAGAGCCGTGGAGCCAAAGGAAGCCCATCCTCTGATAACCAAATCCAACTTATAGTAGGAAATGAATGTGTGAGAAGACCACATTGCTGCTGCACATCTAAAGATGGACGATCTGCAAACGCAGTCGAGGTAGAAACCACTCTGGTGGAGTGAGCCCTCACTGGTGCAGATAAAGGAACACCTTCTGAAGAATAAATGAAGGAAATACACTGATATCCAGCGGGACACAGTGACTTTCGAAATTGCTCTGCCCTTTCTATTCATAGAAAAGGCTAAAAAACAAATGGTCTGAACGTCTAATACGAAGTTGACGAACGTCTAAGGTGTGCAGTATATATTCCCCTTTATTGGTATAGTTAGGAAAAAATACTGGATGATGAATGCATTGATTGAAATGTGTTGATCTGGCTTCAGAGAGACACTGTCCTTATGGAAAAGTAAGTAGAGCAGCTTAATAGTAAGAGCTTGCAGCTCAAACTCTTTGTCAAAGTTACTGCCACTAAAAAGGCAGTCTTCCAAGAAAGAAATGTACAATTGCAAGATGCCACCGATTCGAAGGGTGGTTTTGTCAATGACTGAAGGACCAAAGTCAAATCCCATGGAGGAGATGGATGCTTCACAGGAGGCCGTAAGAGAAAAACACCTTTTAAAAAGGCCTTACAAAGGAGGGAAAAAAAACGGTAGAATCACCACTAAGACGAAAATTTGAAATCGCTGCCAATTGAACTTTGATTGTGGAAAAACTGGCCCCTTCCTTAAAGGGAGAGGTCAAAAAGAGAAGGATCAAGAATAAAAGTGGAGAAGGGGTTCAGATTCTTATTCTTTCCCCAAATCGAAAACCTTTTACATTTATTAAAATAAACCTTCCTAGTGGAAGACCTCTGGGAAGCAAGAATATCCTTTTACAGGTGAAGCTAGCCTAGACTTAACCAAAAATCACTGGAAGTGGACATACCACACTGTCAGGCGCAAGGTCTGAAGGTTCGGGAGCTGAAGCAGAGACAAAAAGAGACAAAAGATCTGGAAATGGATCGAGCATCCAGGGTGGATGCCTCAAGTGAGACAGTAAAAGTGGGAACCACACCTGCTAAGGCCAGAAGGGGGCAATGAGGATCAATTGACTCGAGGTGTCTGGCTTTCTTAAGTACTCTGGGAATTAAAGGCAAAGGAGGAAAGGCATACAGGAGACCCGGAGGCCAGTCGTGGGCGAGCATGTCCCTGGGGGGGGGGGGGTTCAATGCAAAGTTGCTACATTTGTGGCTGAAAGGGGATGCAAACAGATCGCAGCTCAGATAACCCCATCGACAGATCTGTTGAGCCACCACTGCATTCAGGGACCACTCGAGGGGTCAAAATAGCCCTGCTCAATTTGTCTGCCAGCATGTTGGATGCTCCAGGAATGCGCACTGCAACGAGAATTGCCCCATGGACATCGCCCATTCCCAGACCCTCATGGCCTCATAAATACACAGCAGATCAGAACGTGTATCCCCTTGCTTGTTTATATATCTAACTACAGCCATGTTGTCCGATAGAACTGCAATCATTCCCAGAGGGAGGGAATCCCTGAAAAGCTTGCAATGACAGGACGACTGCCCTCATCTCCAGAATACTGATGTACAGTTTGGTTTCTAACCGTGACCACGTCGCTTGGACAGTCTGTCCCTGGAAAGATCCCTCCCCACCCTAGGAAAGAAGCATCCAAGGTGACTGTCGCCGTAGGAATCGGTGGAATGAATGACCTGCCCGCTAGGAGGTCCGGTGAGCGAATCCAAGTAAGACGCTTTTGACACACTTAGGGGATGCAGCAACACTGAACACTGAAGTGCAAATGTCCACTGAAGAACTCTTATACGGTACAGAGCCATCGGTACCAAATAAATGGCAGCCGCCATGGATCCTAGAGCTCTGAGAATGAGTTAAGCCGGAGGACAAGTTTGCTCCAGCAGAACCTGAACCAGGGCGCGAATAAAAAGACACCCAGGGAAGAGGAAGGGCTGCAATCTGTATGGTGGTACCCAACAGAGTGCCTATAAACTACAGACATTGGCTTGGAATCAAAGAGGATTTGACCATGTTCACTGTAGTAATGCCCAACTGATGAAATAGGGAGAGTAAGGTGTGAATGTTGTCCAATAGTTGATAATTTGTAGGGGCCGTCAGGAGCAATCGCCCAAATAGGGAAAAACCTTGATTCCCTGCAGCCGGAGATGAGCTGCTACCACTGCCATGCATTTGAACACCCGGAGGCTGAGGTGAGGCCAAAGGGCAGGGCCCCAAACTGAAAATGATCGGCTCCCAGGTGAAAGCAGAGCAATCTCCTGGACTGTCGAGCCATTTTTATATGATAGTATGCGTCCTGGAGATCCACTGAGCACATCCAGTCATTGCTGTGCAAGAGGGCACAATCAACAGTGACCATCCGAAACTTCAACTTCTGTACGAACAGGGTTCATGCAACTGAGGTCCAGAATATGACGTAGGTCCCCTGTTCTCTTTGGAACTAAAAAGAAGCGGGAATAAGTTCTGGATCCTCTCTGCCCTACGGGGATTTCTTGGATGGCTCTTTTCTGAAGGTTTGCAACCTCCTGGTCGGGCTAACTCTTCTTGACTGGGTGGCACGTCCGGAAGGGTTCTGGATTTTGGGGGAACTTCAGAAAAGGGAACGCAACAGCCTCTGGTTATAATTGCTAGCACCCACTGGTAGTTTGTAATGCATGCCCAGGCTAGAGGGTGCAAAGATAACAGACACCCGACGGTCTCCAGGGAAGGACAGTCAGGCAACTTCTCTGGTTACCAAGAGAATGGTTCTCTGGAACCTTGATTTTGTCTACCATTAAAACCTCTTCCCCGTCCCTTGGAGGAATCCTCCTGAACATCCTGGAAGAAAGATGGACTTCCAAAACCACATACTCCCTTTCTGGGTCTCAGAAAAAGGCCAGTGAGGGGCAGAAATTCTGATTCCCAACGGCCAAGGTCTTCCCTTGATGTACACTTCGGGTTAACATCTCTTTCACAGCGGGACCAAATAGAGTGGAACCATCAAAGGGGGCATTAATGAACATTTTGAAGACCTCTGCAAACCCGCTCAGGTGCAGCCAGTCATGACACCTAATGGCGATGCCAGAGCTTGCCACCAGTGAGGACCATTTCGCAGCATTGGAAATAAACCTCATGGACGAACTGGCAACTGAATGAAGGGTTGACAACTTAGGAGAAACTACCTTGAATTCCTCCTCATACATGGACCCAGAGAGGGAAGTAGACAGTTCCTTTATCAAATCCCCCTGGAGATGGGTGAAATGAGCAAGATAATTTAATGTTCACAGGCTAAAGGCAGGAGAGGCAAACACCCACTTTCCAAATCTGTCAAGAGCTCTCTATTCATGACTGGGGGAATGGAGAGAAGAACTCAGCTCTGTCAATTCCTTTTCGGTGGCAGCAGCCACCACAACAGCATCAACCGGGACCACTTTAGACCAAAAGGTTTTATCTGCTGGGGGACTGAAAAAATATATCTGCTTTCTTTGGCACTGGCTCCACGGTATCAGATTCCTTCTGAGCCTTGCTGGCCACGAGATCAATAAGATGATCAGCGAGGGGGGAGGGGGGACACCCAAGAGGTAGATGGGCCCAAACTGAGAGCCTCCAGAAATACGGTTTCCTCTAAGGACGGGGATTGGGCAGATCAACCGCCTTTGGCCTTGAGGATTGAGTAAATCTCCAAGAGACATATCCTCCGGCAGAGATCTTGGGGACTCGTCCCCTTAATCAATCAGCATCCGTATCCTCGGTTAAAGGACAATGGGATTCTATTATTAAATGCTCAACTTCTTGGTCCTTTTTCTCCCTATATATTGTCTCTGCTATGAACAAAAGTACAGTTTTGTACCTACCATAAATGTAGATGTTCGAAGATCCACATTGCTGCAGTCCTAACACTTGGGTAGTCCGCTGTCCCAGTCGGCCCGAATACCAAAGTATATGGCTGACGTCGGTCAAGGCGCATTAGTCTGACGTCAGGACGTCAGGGTACAAATGCGCATGACCGACGTCATATCCTCAGTCTTTTCTTGCCCCAGATGTCAGAAGACCCTAAAAAGATAAGGCCAAAACCAAAAAACACCAAACACTCCTGCACCAAATATATGTACAATATATACAAATTTACAAGAGTATAACCTCACCCACACAACCACCCCTAAACACAGAGGGGAAGGAGGGAGGGTAAATTGGACTGCAGCAATGTGGATCTTTGAACATCTACATTTATGGTAGGTACAAAACTGTACTATGTTCTTCATTCCACATTGCTGCAGTCCTAACACTTGGGTAGAATCCCAAAGCAGAGGTAAGGGAGGCTGGCAAATCATAAAGAAGCAGGAGCAGTCAACATGCCTTGCAAAATAGCTGTGGCAAAACCAGCCCTAGATTTAGAGTAGAGAGGAAGGTGATAATGCTTAGAGAAAGTATGCACTGAACTCCAAGTAGCTGCCTCCAAAATATCCTTAGTTGCCACCCCCCTTAGAAATGCTGTTGAAGTGGCAGTAGCCCTAGTGGAATGAGGCCTAATCCCAGCTGGAATCTCCTTGCCATGATGGGAATAACAAAATGCAATGCAAAACCCAATCCACTTAGAAATAGTTTGTTTTGACACAGGCTTGCCCTGAGAACTCAAAGCAAAAGAAACAAACAACTGCTGAGACTGCCTAAAATCCTTAGTCCTGCTTAAATAATAACGCAACTGCCTGTGTACATCTAAAGTGTGCAAAATCTTTTCCCCCTTATTTTGGGGATCTGCATAGAAAGTAGGCAAATGAATAGTTTGGTTTAAAGCCACACTAGAAACCACCTTAGGCATAAAGGAAGGATTAGTACGTAATGATACCCTATCCTTATGGAAAATCAAAAAAGGCTCAACCGCCATAAGGGCCTGCAATTCAGAAACCCTTCTTGCCTTCCCGAAGTAATGGCCAACAAAAAAGCAGTCTTCCATGACAAGTATTTCAATTCAGCAGTAGCCGCAGGCTCAAAAGGTTGTAGAGTAAGTTTCTCCAACACAAAATTGAGATCCCAAGCAGGAGTAGGAGCTCTACGTGGGGGTCTTATATTCTTTGCCCCTCTAAGAAATTGCTTGAACAAAGGATGAGAAAACAATGGTGGGTCACAATCATAGTGAGCTGAAATTGCTGCAGCATGAATCTTAATGGAAGAGAAAGACAAACCTTTGTCCAATAACTCAGTAAGATATTGAAGAGCCACACTCAAATTAGGCTCAGAAACCTCCAAATTCTTTGCTGCACTCCAAAATAAAAATCTCTTCCATTTTTCTGCGTACACTTTCCTTGTACTAGGTCTTCTGGCTTCCATAATCACATTTAAAACTTGAGGAAGTTGAGACCTGCTGTGTTTCAAAATAGAATATGCCAGGCTGTCAGATGAAGAGAGTGAAGCTTGACATTGAGTAGATGACCGTCCCTCTGAGACAACAGGTGTGGAATCAAAGGTAAAGGCCATGGAGGCTTCCTTACTAGACTCCTCAGTAATGGGTACCAGTGTTGCCGAGGCCAATCTGGAGCTATTAAAATCATCCTTGGCTTGTCTTGTCTGACCTTTAGGAGTACCTTTGGGGGAAGAGGCAGAGGTGGAAAGGCATACACATGAAGATTTTTCCAACTGAAAGAAAGAGCATCCACTTTCCAAGCTGTGTGATGAAACCTTTTCGCAAAACTTTGGCAGCTGGTGGTTTAGTGGAGAAGCGAACAGATCTATGTCTGGAGTTCCCCATGACACTGTCAATTTCCGAAATACATGAAGATCCAGTTTCCACTCGTGGGGATCCATGATTTGTCTGCTTAACACATCTGCTAAGGAGTTCTGTGCTCCCGGCAGAAACCTTGCCTGAAGAGTTAGTTGCAAGCTGAGCGCAGTCTCCCATAAAATCATTGCTTGCCTGCATAGAGGGTAAGAATGTGTTCCCCCTTGTTTGTTGATGTACCACATGACAGTTGTGTTGTCTGTTAGAATCAACACCTGCCCTGGAAGAAGTAACTCCTTGAAAGCCATTAATGCAAACTGGACTGCTAACATCTCCTTCATGTTGATATGTAGATGCTGTAGTCTGGCAGGCCACTTGTCTTGTATCCACTTTCCATTCAGATGAGCTCCCCAAGCTATGTCTGAGGCATCTGTCGTTAGAATCTGACTCGCCTCTGGCCGGGTCACAGAGAGTCCCTTGTTTAGGTGACATTCCTGAGCCCACCACAAAAATTCCTTTTGAATGCAAGGTATTATTTGAATGACAGTGCTGTGTCCATACATTTTTGAGATACCATTGCAGCTTCCTCATATGCAGTTTGGCATTGGGAAGCACCAGAATACAAGATGCCATGAACCCTAAGGCTTGAAGGACTGTCCTTGCAGTCAGCCCGGACTGGAGATAGTTGATGGAAGTAAAGGTAAAGATTCTTTTGTTTGTCCGGGGTTAAAAAGGCCATCTGGGTTGCTGTATTCAGTCTCACACCCAGAAAGCACATGTCTTGAGAGGGTACTAGACTGGACTTTATTTCGTTCACAGAATACCCCAGGCATCTTAGCACTGCTATCACATATTCCAAATGCTGTAAAAGGTCTTCCTTTTCTTGAGCCAGAATCAGGCAGTCGTCCAAGTAAGGATAGATTTGTATTCCTTTTAGCCTGAAGTAAGCTATCACTGGAGCCAGAACCTTTGTGAATACTCTGGCAGTAGATAAGCCAAAGGGCAATGCAGAGAACTGATAATGGGAATTCCCAGCTCGAAAACGCAGATACTTCCTGCAACTTAGTCTGATAGGTACATGAAGCTAAGCCTCCTTGAGATCTAAAGTTACCATCCAGTGATCTTTGCCCAGCAGAGGTAAAAGCTGTTGTAACGTCAACATTTTGAACTTGGGAATGTCCAGATAAGTGTTGAGGATAGATAAATCCAAAATTGGTCTCCACGTGTTCCCCTTCTTTGGTACTAGGAACAGGCGAGAATAAAATCCTAGGCCCCTTTCTGGCACAGGAACCGGCTGAATGGCCCCTATTTGGAGTAACAGAGAAATTTGCTTGTGAGCCTCTTTTCTTTGTAGAGGAGGAATGTCTGGCATGCCTTTGAAAGGAGGCAAGGTATGGAAATAAAACCTGTAACCGTGGTGAATGATATCCAATACCCATCTGTCTTGGGTAATTAAATTCCAATTTTCTTTGAAAAGTGCCAGCCTTCCTCCCAAAGGTGCTGCCAGACGAGAAAGCACTGGCAGCTGAAAAGGCAGGTCATTGGGTCTGTTTACGAAAGGACTGACCCCTGCCCTCACCAGAAGACTGAGCAGGTGAACTCCTGTTCTAGGCCTAAAAGAACCTTGAGCTCTGCCCCTACCACGTCTAGACCTACCCCTAGACTGGGAATCATAAGCAGGATATGTCCATCCCTTAGTAGGCCAATTTCTACTAAACTTCGGAGGCTGAACCTGCAAAAAATCTTTAACAGTCTGCATAGACTTAGCCTTGTCCTCCATTTTCTTTAAAACTGCTTCCACAGGCGAACCAAACAACACGTCAGACTGTAACGGAGCATCCAAAATCCTTGTCTTAACATGCTCAGCTAAATTCTGATCCCTCAGCCAGGCGTGCCTACAAAGAACAGAACCAGTGGCAGCCACCCTCGAAGAGGCCTGCACAGCATCAAAACCACATTGCAAGGAATGCTTACCCACCTGTTCAGACACATGAACTAAATCCTGCAACTCTTTACACTCAATACCTTCCGCCAAAGCATCCACCTTAGACTTCAATTGTGAAAGGAGATCATTTTGATATTTTAACATGTGAAACTGGCAATTCAAAGCCCTCATGGCTAAAGTGGAAGAAGTATACACCTTCTTTCCCCATCTATCCAAAGCCCTTGCCTCTATCAGGAGGAACAGGATTTTTAACAACAGAAGCCTTAACACCTTTAGGCCCCTGAGAAACAGTCTCCGGGTCCGCCCTAGGACTCTTAAAAAGATACTTATGAGCTTCAGGCACCCTATAATACCTATCTGGTTTAACTGGGGCAGGAGGCAAAGAATCAGGGTTCAGGGAAGCCTCTGCAAAAACATCTTCCACCACATCCAGAACAGGAGGTATAGCTAAAGGCCTATGCTGGGGTAAAAACAAAAATTCCCTAAGCCTCTTCCTGGAATCAGAGAAATCTTGACCTTCCCATTTAAAATGCTCCCTCATGGAATGAAGAGTCTCTGAAAAAGAAAAAATCCTCAGGAGGAGAAGCCGAAGGAGTAGAATCATCCACATCAGAATCAGAATAAGGAGGATACTCCTGCAAGTCTTCAGCCGAAGACTCAGAAGCCTCTGAACACTGCTCAAAACTCTCAAGCTCAGGTTCCACCCTAGGCCTCTTATCAGGAGGGGGCATAGAACCTCTAATCATAGTAATCAAATCTTCTGCCATTTTAAGCATATGTTTCTTAGGCAAAGATCCTGAAGAACCAGGAGAGACCCCCACTGAAGCTAAACCTGGCCTGCCTCTCAAAGAAGCCTTGGAAACAGAAGGGGAGGGCCTAACCACCTTAGGAAGAGAGGGGAGAACAGCCACCTGAGAAGTCCCTTCAGCCTGGCCTACCTCCTGAGAGGACACATCTTGTAACAGTAAAGTCTCTCCCTGAGACTCCAAAGAAACTTCTGGCAGAACCTCCGGCTCCACTGAGCCTTCTAAAGAACCGACGTCCGGGACTGACGGTTCTTCCAACCTAGGCTTTGCTGCTTTGTCCTTGCGCTTTTTGGACGAAGCAGGCGTCAGAGCATCCGACGGCATTTTATAATTACAACGCTTCCCAAAAACTAACCTGGCACAGTCTAATCTTCTCTTTATAGTGCGTTTGTTAAATCTAGCACAAGACCGACATCCAACAACGTCGTGCTCAGGCCCTAAACAAGGTATACACAAGGTATGGTAATCCCTATGAGGTATCTGTTTCCCACAAGAAATACAGTTATTCACTTTTTCTGACATCCGGTTAAATACTGAGGCAAGAAAAAACAAAATATTCCCCAACGGGGTACTTAGCCAACTTTGATTCGGTCTGAAACTCCGACTTCAGAAAATTTCAGAACGCCAACCTGCACTCGCAAAACTGCTTCTGCATTGGACCATGCGGCAAAAAAGACTGAGGATATGACGTCGGTCATGCGCATTTGTACCCTGACGTCCTGACGTCAGACTAATGCGCCTTGACCGACGTCAGCCATATACTTTGGTATTCGGGCCGACTGGGACAGCGGACTACCCAAGTGTTAGGACTGCAGCAATGTGGAATGAAGAACATCACAGCATTTAAAATACTTTAAATTGACCGTTTTTCGCCACTAGAACAGTACCTTAATGTACTGTTGTGGTTTCACTTTCAAAAACATGTATCCCCTCCTATAAAAGTCCCCAATTCATTGGTGTCATCAAGGCCACTCGATACAGATAGTTTTCTGGCCAATTCCTGCCCCAAACTGGCATCACCATGTCCATCCTAAAAACCTACCCATGTTCTGATGTCACAGCTCCCTGGTCCTTCCCCTACCCACACAGAAACTAAAGGGTAGAACAAGGAAACAGTACATGAAGTCTCCTGCTGTGAGCTGTCCACCACAGGAGGTAAAAGCTCAAACTACTCTTAGCACTTTGACAGCTAGGAAAGTTAGGTTTGAAGGGGATGGGGGGGGGGGTCTTAAGTAGTAAAATTCAGGATTCAAAAAATAAACTGCAGTTTAGCCATTTTAAAAAAGCAGCAGCAGTAAAAAGCACTTTGAAAGTCTGCTCTGTGGCATTTGCATGGTTTGTGTTTAAAGTAGTCATTGAATGGCATGAAATGTTACTTAAAACTCAATGAAAGACATCAGTGTATGCATGTAAAATCAATGGAGCTTTAGGAAGAAAGAAGCCTGTGTGATGTAACATTTTACACACGAGCACTGCATTATGGGATAACTGGAGGCAGACTAAACAATCAGAATTTCTTCACGATTCCAGAACCATCTAGTCAGACTCAAAAATTATGTATAAAAATATTAAAAAAACATGTAAATAGTCCCAGAGTGGTGTTAAAATGTAGGAAACCCCAAACATTGGTAAAATAAACATGTTTTGAGTCTCTGAGTGCAGTTCTCCTTTAAGAACTCCATAGGAGAATCAAGAGATCTCCTCTTATATGTCCTCTACCTGGGAACTTCCTCCACTGAAGGCTCCTGGGAAGACTCCGAAGAGGAGGGGACCCCTGATAGGAAGGCACCCCCCTGAAGGCTAGGTCGGACGGGCTGACTAGAAGCAGGATGACACTTGTCCGCTCACATACTGAGGCTGGGTAGGATTACTGTCTGCGGGGGAGGCAGCTCTGATCGCAGAGAAGGATCTTTTCACCACCCAGAAAGCAGAAGGACTGGAGAAGGTTCCATCCCCCCTCCTGCTGACAATACCCTAACAGACGAGAAGGTGTACCCTCCCCCCAGCCCCCTGCTCTGGACAGCACCGGAGCTGTTGAAGGCCGAAGCGTCCAGGGGAAGAGATAGGTCTGAAAATCCCGTGCCCGAATCCAACCCCTTGGATCCCGGGTCGACAGCACTGACCAGAGGGGTGGTCTGTCCTGGGGGGCAGGAATACCAACCACCGATCCTGCTAGAAAAGGGCCCAAAACAAGACCCCAACGCTCCCCTAGCCTCCACCCACTAATTAGTCCCTGAGAATCCAAGCCACTGGTCAGATTAGAAGCGATTAAATGGGAAGTGGGAGACTGGATTCCTAACCTGTGGGCCAAGGAAGCCAGAAGCCCCAACTCCATCTGAGCTTTCATAAAGGCCTGCATCATCCTGTTCATATCCATAGGAAGGGCACTCCTGGAAGATCGGGAGGATATGGAGGACCTGCTGGGAGAGCCGTGCTTGGAGCCTTAAGGTCTTCTCTTGTGCTCCCTATAGCGAGACCTACTAGGAGAGGACAGGGCCTGCACTTAAGTCAAGGGATCCAAGGGAAGATTCTCCACAATTGGCTCCGGCACAACTCTCTGATCAGACCTAAATCGGAGCCAGTATCAATGAATGATCCGAAATAACAACCCTTTAATCTCTGATACGAGAGGGTCAGATCAATGGGCAAGACTCCTACCCTCGGACCTGAAGGTCTTGAATCCAGAACCCTGAATCCAGGAGAGGGAGTTTAAGGAGTCTGATCTGAAGGCTTTGGATCCGAACTCTTGGATCCAGGAGTAGACTCCCTGGACGTTCTGGGGCACGAGGCTCTTGGATTCGAAACTGCCCTGGCTGGAGCCGGATCCGAAGATTTAGGATCAGACAGCCTGGGACATATGGAAGGGGCCTCTTCCACAGGAATCCTCTTTCTAGCCCCTGAGGAGCCCGCCACTGCCGGTGAGCCAGTGACCAAGGGGCCTCCCTTTGACAAAACCTTTGATGAGCAACTTATTATGGTCGACCAAGGCTCTAGGATTGAAGGTGGCACAAATACCGCACTCTACCTCGAGGTGGTTGCTGTCAAGAAAATATAGACTCCCCGTGTGAGTCTGAAAAAGACATTTTCCAACCACACGAGGAGATCTCTTAAATCCCAAGGGTTTATCTGACATAGCCAAACCTAGTCCAAGACGAGCCTAAGTTTGGAAACGCACAAGACCATCCGAAACACTCACCAACTACTCACTACTACTTGGATTAACTACTCTAGCTAGGCCAACACAGTACACAAAACACAAACAAACCTGTGAAAAGGGCACCAAGAAAAGATTAACCAACCGGTTGGGGTTATAAATTGCAGGATAACCATCACAAATGATAGAAAGGAGGAATAACCCAATAACAAAAAACTCAAAGATACACTTACAACTAACGAGGAGCTGAGCAATCTGCGTCTGTCTTACTGAAGTGTCAAACGAGATCTGAAGGATTGGAGGGCAGTAGAGAATTATGGGAGGGGATGAGCTTGAGTTAAGCTGTTGTCTGTCGGCTCGAATTCAATATTGTATCAAAGACCCTAGTGTGAGGAATGGCGACTAGATAACATCAGATTGGTAAAGTTATCAAAATTGATAGGTATGGATTAGGGTGGTTTTGTTTAGGGAAAGCAAACATTTGACACCATTAACAGAACAATGACAGAAGCAGAATGAAAAAATGCCACTACTATTGGTGAATCTTAACTCATTACATCTGAGTGAAGCCTCCAGATGTCAAACATTGCGTGTTCATATTTGCATCAATAATTCCAAAGCCATGCCATGTATAAGGTTTTAAAGGATTCCATCATAAAGCTTACACAATGGCAAATTCAACTGCATTAATATTTCACCTCTGTCTAGTATAGGTAGAGAGATAATGTTATGACAGTAATTTATACAGATACAACTGTCACATTTTTCTAAGCATCGCAACAACCAAGTAACACAGACAGAACTCCTTAGCCTCATATGAAGGCTCTCTGCTAGAACAAAATGTTGCTGACAGTGTGTGTGTAACTTGAATGGTTGCGGAGATATTGTAAATTGTTTACAAAACATTACAAGCGTAACAGTTACTGTGTTTACTGTGACTTATAAAACTCATTTTAAGATCTAGAACCTAAAGAATAGCACTATAAAAAAACAGTTTGTGCTAAAGGGTTTGCCATTTATACTTCTTTCATAGCCTCTATGGTTCCAGAGATATGAACATTTATTTGAAATGTGAGGACATATCGGTCAAAATGCTTAGACTCCGCCCATTGGAAGTTACAGTGCAAACTTCCTGAGCTCCATTGGAGTGAATGAGTTAGGAAAACTCCACACCCTAGAACTAAAAAAAAAAAAGAGTTAGTTTTATTTTTTTTAAACTGTTTCCAGACCTATTTTAACACCTCAAAATCACTCCAAGTGCTTTATTTGTAATTTTAGCCCTTTTTCCACAACATGGCTACCAAAAGGGCTTGATGCATCAACATGATCTTGTACTCACTGAATTCTCTCTCATAATACTTTGTATGACTCATGACAAACATAAGAAAGCATCTTTGAAGTCCCATGCCACTGACATATAATGGGATTTGAGAGGGTCACTTATTTTCTTTATCTTCTCTAAAAGGACATTTTTCCCCATCTCTACTCACGTTCATTTATGCTTGGCTCAGGCTTGTTTTATACTATACTTAGAAGTTATCCAGCTAAAGTAAAGTAACTAAACTGCAGGTCTCTGTTCGGTGTTTTCTTCTGTAGTTAAAGAGGAACCGAGAGTCCCCTCCCTCACACTACTGCAGAGGTGTTAAAATGGTCACTGCACTGACAGATCCTTGCAGAATCAATTCCTCAGACTACAAAAGAAAACCCTGAACAAAGGCCTGCAATTTTGTTACTTTTCTGGCTGTAACTGGATAGCAAGTACAGTGTAAAACAATGTATGAGCTACACATTAATGAGGGTGATTAGAGCCAGAAAAGCAACAGCCCTTTTACAGAAGGTAAAGAAAATGACAGTGACCCTCCCAAACCCCATTATATGTCAATGGCATGGGAATTCAAATGTATTTCCTTATGCCTGGCATGAGTCAAAAAGTATTATGGGAAAGATAAACGGTTGAGGGAGTACAAGATCATGTTGATGCATCAAGTCCCATTGGTAGCCATATTGTGGAAAACAGGCTAAAATTATAAATAAAGCACTTGGAGTGACTTTGAAGTGTTAAAATAGGTCAAGAAACAGAGTGAAATTTTGTTTTAGTACTAGGGTGGAGTTTTCCTTTAAAGCAAAGAAGGGTTTTGATAAAAGTCAGCTGGGATACCAGAACAGGGTTACGAGGATGATATATGAAGGTTCAGAGGAAAGAATTAAGTGGGAGTTTTCTTCTGCAATAAGGTATTTTTGAACAGAGGAACCAGGCATGGAAGTCTTTGTTCCTTTTCATTTGCTTAATATTTAGAGCTATTGGCAATCAAAATAAGGGACTCTAAAATCCAAGGACACAACTGGTATGGTAATTAAGAAAAATATTTGTAGATTATATTGCTTTGCACATGATAAATCTAGGAAAGGATACTTCGGTGCTGTGGAACTCAGACAATTTCATTTTTTTTTTTGTTTAGGATATACACTAAATGAAGACAAAAGTTATATACTTACCATAAAGTTCAATCTGAGTTGCTGCTTTTCATTTGTCTTCAACCTTTGGGATCCGATCAGAGATTGGATCGGACTCTGCCATAGCTCCTCCCCTACCCACAATGTCCAACTTCCCTTTTTCCCCTCAGATCAAGTTTGCTGCAGGACAGCACCACCCAACCCACAGTAGAGTACCTTAATCCCAAGGGGTACACAGACACACAACTCATACCAAGAAGCAGCCTGTGCCTGCATCTGTTCAGTCCACAACACAGCCCGAAGGCAGGGGGAAGGAGGGAGGGACTGTTGAAGACAAATGGAAAGCAACAACTTGGATGGAACATTACGCTAAGTACATAACTTCTTTATCTGAAGTCATTTTCATTCGACCTTCAACCTATGGAACACAGTCCCTGGCTACAATAACCTTGGGAGGCCCTCAAGGAAGGATATTCCAGAGCATGGCAGTACCAAAGGAAGCCCTGCTCCTGGAGAGAAATGTCCAATTTGTAATGGGAAATAAAGGTATGCGAAGAGAACCAAGTGGCAGCAGATAGGAAACCTGGACCAAAAGGCCACAGAAGTAGACTGTGACCTGGTGGAATGCGCCCAGACAGGGCCAGGTAAAGGTAAACCTTTAAAATATAAGCCACTGAGATCCAACTGGAAACAATGAGCAAAAGTGATCTTAGGAACAGACCTTCCTAAACAAGGCTTTGAAAAGAATACAAAAAGTTGAACAGTGTCAAAAATTTTTGGTTCTGTCCAAATAAAAGTGCAACCATCTGTGGACATCAAACAAATGCAACTAGTACTCCCCTTTGTTGTGATAATTATGGAAAGATGACTGGCAAATTAATCACCTGGTTGACATTAGCTACAGACACCACCTTTGGCATGGAGGAGGAACCGGTACGAAGAGTTGCTCTGTCCTTCTGGGAAGACAAGATAAAGAGGCTTAAAACACAACACCTGCAATTCAGATACCCGCATGGCAGAAGTGGTAGCCACCAAGAAGGCCATCTTCCAAGATAGAAACTAAATTCACAGTGGCAGTTGTTCAAAAGGAGGAGAAACCAAAAGCCTGCAAAACTAAACTAAAATCCAAAGAAGGCATGGGATCCTTGATTGGCAGCCTCAGGAGGAAGGTACAGTTCAAAAAGGCCTTGCAGAATTTAAAAGCCAGGAAAGCAGAATGCTCACCTACACAGAAATCAGAGATGGCTGCCAACGGAACTTTAAAATCACAGAAAAACTAGTTCTGTTGTGGAAAGTATGGGCTAAAGAATCCAAAATGTCAGGAACAGGAGCTGTAAAAGGATCCAACTTATGTTGCAACACAGAGATGGAAAACGTTTCCATTTACTGGAGCAAATTTAAATTTTTCTAGCAAGAGGCCTTATGAGCCACAACCAAAATATTTTTAACCGGTGAAGATAGCCTAAGGGTTCTCACCATCAAAGGAAATAATCAGCCTGAAGCTCACCGCGTGGCTGCTCCAAGTCCAGGTGTGGAACCCCTGACGGGTGCAAGAGTAGATCCGGAACCAGATCAAGAGTCCAAGGCAGACACACCAAATGAGAGCAAAGAGTGGGGAATCAAACTTGGTGAGGCAGAAGGGGGCATGAGGATGACTTTCTGCTGTTTCTAAAGAAACTTGGGATCAAAGAAGAGGAGGGTAAACAAAGGAGACCAGAGGTGCCCTACCTCTGGGTGACTCCCTCTGGGGGGGGGGGGGTCAGGATGAAAAACTCACTGCACTTGGCGTTGGAAGGAGAGGTGAAAAGATTGCAAGGATGACCCCACTTATGAAAAAGGTCTCCATTGAAGGATTCAGAGAGACTACTCATAAGGCATGAGAATGGTTCTGCTGAGCCTGTCCGCTAGAATGCTGGACTCCCCTGGAATGTCCACTAGAATGCTGGACTCCCCTGGAATGTGTGTGCTACAACCAGAAAACAGTAAGAGACCATCCATTCCCACAATCTGGTCTCGCGGCATAGGGGATAAATCTGGTCCCCTGGTTTGTTAAAATACCAGACAACGGACATGTCCATCTGGATGGAAATTATCCCAGTGGGAAGAAAAGCTTGAAGGACTTGAAATGCCAGAAGCACTGCTCTCATCTCCAGGACACTGATATGCAGACTGGTCTCCAAGGGGTCCACGTCTTGGACATTGTCCCAAGCAATGCTCCTCCCAAGCTGTGAGACGTCCGTGGTCACTGTGAGAGAAGGAAGAATAAATGGGTGGACCAGGTAGTAGTCCAGGGACTAAAGCCACCACTGAAGATGCTCTCGACAAACCTGGGATAGCTGTACCGGGTATGAAAAAGGAAGGTTGAGTAGGGACCACTGCACTACCAAGGTCCACACAGAATCCTCATGTGAAGGTAAGCAGTTGGCAGTAGAGTTATCACAGCCACCATCGACCCCAATGCCCAAATAACCATACCCAGTGGGGGGAAATGGGTTTGTAGTACAGACTTCACATGTTGCTGAAGCGAAAGTAACCTATCTGGTGGCAGAAACACCCTGCTGTATACCATGTCCAACCAAGCGCCTATGCCCAGGGAGGAGAGAAGAGAGACCCCGACTGCTAAAAGAGCCCGGAGAATGAATTGAGACCCTTGGTTCCTCGGACACCCTCTGCCATTTCCCCCTCTGTTCCTGGGGGAAATGGCTGACCCTGAACTTCCTAGAAGAGCCACAAGACTTTTGAAACCACAACTTCTTACCCCCACGCTGGTTCCTAGAGTAGGTCCGTTGCAGAGTAGAGAAATGGATCTGATGGCAGACGAGGTCTTCTCATTTTTCTCGCTCTGGGTATGAGCATCACTAACAGTGGGTCCAAACAAAATGGACATTTCAGAGGCATTTGTAAGAGACACCTTGAAAGGTTCCGAAAAAGCAAAGTCGAAGCCAAGAGTGTCATCTAATGGCATAACCTAGCCCGTATGCCCACGAAGTACCCTCAGTCGCATGAGAAAGTAACCTCATAGATGTGTTCGATATGGCTGTCAAGGTGGCCAATCGGGAAGAGAAGACCACCTTCTCCTCCACCATGGACTCCAGGGCAGATGCAAAAGGTTCCTTAACCAGGTCTCTATGCAGTCTGGTGGTGTTTTCCACATAGTTCAGTGCACGCAGAGCAAAGGTGGCTGAAAAACTCTATTCCCAAAATGGTCCATCATACTCGAATCCCTGTCCAGAGGGTGGACTGAAGAACTCTCCTGGGCCAGCTCCTTTTTGGTGACTACCACAACCACGAGGGCATCGACTGGGGAGCCATTGGATCAATGGGGTGTGTCCGAAGGGACACAGAGTACCTTGCGCTTGGGAATGGGCTCAACCATGTCTGGTTCCTTCCATGCACTGCGGGAGAGGAGATTTACCAAAGGATCCATAGGTAGGGGGGACACCCAAGATGTAGAAGGCCCTGTGTCAAACACATCCAGGAATACGAACTCATCAAGGTTGGGTTAAAGGGAAAACCAACCAACTTTCTGACACAGGATCTCCATGACAACTCCAAACAAGACATAGTCAGGAGGTGATCTAGGGGACCCCTCCCACTCATCCAAGTCCGAATCTTCAGTGAGAGATTCTGGGGGGGGGGGGTGTCAAAGTGCCACCTCCTGCATGTATGCTTCTGAGGCGCCTCCTTGGGGGATACTCCCAAGAATCCTCAAGTTTCAAGGGGTTCCTGAAAAGGAACATCCCGGGAAGGTCTGGCAACAGGCTGCCCCTGAGGAGGAATGATGGACGACTCTGGCCCAGAAACAGAAGGAGCAGGGGCCGGCTCTAAGGAGAAGAGTGGTAATGCTCACAAGAAGGCCGACACTACCCTCTCCACCACCTCAAAGGCCGAAGGCGAGCTGACCTCAGAAAACAGGACAGTCTGAGCCAAAGCCGCTGGCAGAGCCTCCCAGACTGTCACCCCCCCCCCCCCCGCATCAAAAGGGGAGACTGAGCAGAGCTTCCCAGCACCGAAATCCCGAGGGGGAAGGGACAGCTCCAAAAGCCTCAGAGCTAACATTACACTCAGTCAGTAAGGTCCAATGACATCAAAGCCAAACCACTCAAAGTAATCATCGGCATAGAGGTGCTAGTGACTCTCTGTGCTGACACCTGAACACCAGGAAACCTTATAGGTTCATACTAGGCTATCTGCTCTAGGGCATTTATAAGCCTAGCCAGAGTGCGTTTGGCTTTCCCCACTCATTTTAAATTAAATTTTGCTATGCCCTTTTTTGAGGTTAGTATACTGTGTCTCTAACAGTGACACAGAAGTTTTGAGCCCAAGAACTCCGAAGCTGAAGGTCTGATCGGAGGGGGTAGAGCGAGGGGTTGGCATAAATCCAGGTTGCCTGCTCACAGCTCAGGAGGGGGACGAAGCAGGCAAAATCCCAAGCTGTATCTGAGCTGATAAAAACATAATCATCCCGTCGACCTTAGCTTCAGACAGGCTCTGAGTGGACTAAACAAACAGAGGACAACACCTACCCCAGCCTGATATAGTGCCAAGGAGAGACAGAGAGAGGGGAGACTTGGAGCGGGAACTCTCCAGTTCCAGGAAGAAGCGGGGGCTAACGGAGCACAGGAGAACCTGAACCACCCACGGGCCACGACTTAGTGGGTGGCACAGCAGAGGAAGCCTGGTCAGGAGACCACTACCTACACCACTCCCAGCTGTGTGCCTGGCCCAGCTCCCCCTTCCCCTGGCTTCTTGACATGGGTTTGAGGCCCAGAAGTGGAGGAGAGACTTGAAGAAGCCTCAGAGGTAGAGGGCAAAAGGCCTTTCAAAAATCGACTTATCCCTCCTGTCAATAAGAGCGCATTGATTAAAACCCACACAAATCAAACAAGAGGAATACAGGTGGGCCGTCCAAGCACAGAGTGTAGGCATCAGATGGAGGGATCTCATATCCACACTTTTTAAAGCCAACTGGCTGGAAGATCAGCCATAAGGTAAAAGCACAGACACACACAGACACAGGAAGGAGAGAGTGAGCGAGCGAGCTCACTGCATCCTAGTGACACCTCTAGGTGCAGTCAACTCCTACTGATGCCTCTAGCTGTCCAATACTGCTTGTTCATATTTGCAACAATAATCCAAAACCATGTAATGTACAAAGTTTTAAAAGGTTTCGTCTTAAAGCTTACACAATATCAAACTCAACTGCATTAATATTGGACCTCTGTCTAGTGCAGTTTAAATAAGTATGACTGGGGCGCACTATTTTACTAATTGTTGCCGTAATCACTGCTTTGTTGCTTCTCTGGCTCTATCCGCTCTGTTCACCCTCACTATGCTCGGGCTCACTATGCTCCCCTCCACCCTACCCCCATTCCCACCCCCACTTTCATTTAACTTTTAGCTAACCACACTTAACGCCTTCCCCCTTCCCTCAAAACTAAGCAATCAGAAAACAAAGGACAGGCACCACACCCACAAGCTTCAATCCATTTGAACATGACCAAATACACATCCACAATTACTAAGGCCAACTCCGACATATATCCCACCCTACAACCAAACCAAATATACTTTACCCTATTTCACTCCCCCTCATCCAACCAAGTCACAACTTCAAAATGCACTACTTTAATGCTTTATATACAACTCCCTCACTGCTATCACACCTCACCCCATACCAAAATAACCACTACCCCCAACCTACACAATAAAACACCTATCCAGATCTACTCCATTATACCCACCCAAATATCATTTCATATGTCTTCAGCAATCTACAAATCACTCCAACTTAGAGTTAAACCCCTTTTAAGATCCCACATAACTGTTCTAAAGGTCACATTTCCATAGAGTATAACCCATCTCCAAATACCTCCAGTGGACTATGAATATTGCTTCACAACTGATACTCAGTGGAGACACGCATCCAAATCCTGGCCCCTCAACTAGCCCCATAGCCAATGCATTTCAGGCCACTCCACTTACACAAGCAGCTGACCTCAATTCTCATCAGCATTAGAAGCATCCTTAACAAAGCTAATTAACTGCATGCAGCCATATCCTTTTAATCCCCAGATACTGTGCTCCTCTCTGAAACATGGCTTAAGCCACATAATAAAGACAATGAATTACTCCCATCAGGGTATAACCTACTTGGAAAAGACCGCACATCCAAGAGCGGAGGCAGTGTTGTCCTGGTTTTCAAAAACAACCTTATAGTAGAACTTATTAAACAAACATCCCTACTTTCTGCAACGATGAAACCCTGTTCACAAAGGTAAAAACACAACCCACAAACTAAACATAGTAGGCTCATACATCCCTCCCGGGGACAACATAAATGCACTAGAATCCACAACCTACTGGGCATCAGAATTCCTTCCCCATGAAACACTTCTATTAGGCGATTTCAATACTGATTGGTCTTTAATAAACTAACCCCTCCCCACTACTCATATAAACTAATAAACTAACCCCTCCTCACTACTCATATAAACCAACATGGTTTCACTCTTGTCAATTCTAGCTGGGGTTTGGATGATCTAAGCTACCAAAAAAGAATCAATTTTAGACTGGATCCTCGCTAACCACCCATCTAAGACAATTCTTTGGCACATTACCCGACACTCTAAGTGACCACCTCCCCTCTGTTCTACTAAAACAAGAAATCAAACCAACTAAAAATAGCCCTGTCAAACAAATATGCTTAA
>NC_056729.1:283679494-283711994 GCF_019279795.1 Protopterus annectens | reverse complement strand
CCAAAAATTAACTGGTAAAGATAAGAGGGTACAGGGCATTTTGACCCCAGACGATTCACCCCCAGTTAAGATGGCAATTCCAGCATTTAAGTGCCAAGAACTTTTTTCCCCCATATTTTTTTTTTGTTTTTAAACAAAACACAGTCTCTAGTTATGAACATTTTAAAAACGAATGTACGGACATCTCAAAAGCCAAACAACTCTAAAGAAAATCAAATACTAAAGAACACACTTCAAAAAGCATTACACATACCAAACATAAAATAACACACACCTCTAAATCAAACATATCTAACTACAGATCTGAGCAATTGGGAGACAACTATGATCAGAAATGTTTATCTGGTTTCATTTTCAGCAAAACACGATCTGCCTACAGCAGCACACAGCTTGCTGAACTAGAAAAGGAGTCTAAGCTTTATCAGTTTATCAGCATACCAAGGACAACTGAAATGGCAGTCAGCCACACTGCACACATCAAATTAGGATCTGGTTTAAGAACAGAACAGAAGAGCTAAATGCAGACAGGAGCAGGAAATGATAAATTCCACCACTAACCGATCAGGCCTAATCATCTTATAGCTCTAAACAGATTACTCACAATGTTCTGTTACCGGTACGGCTTATCAAATATAGCAAAACATTTCTTAGCTGCTTCCACAGTACCTCTGAGTAGCTGCAACCCAGAACAGGAAAGATACCATGATGTGTAATATTACCACCACACTTATAAACAGTGTTGATTTTGCAAATAGAAGTTTATGAAGCAGTCGGGTCTGTGTTGGCAAAAACTTTGCAGAATCCGTGCCACGCTCTGGGCCAGTATGCAATCTTAATTTTCCTAGCACTTACTTTACTATCGTGAACACTAGCTGCATTTCCCAAAGTCTAGACTATCAACACAAAAATTGATGGAATAAATATTGATCAAATAAATGTACCAGATCAAATCCAAGAACAGTACAAGTAGAGAAAGAATCGCAGCCAGTATAATAAAGACAAAATAGGAAATTTGGCTACCGCCACCTACTGGATCTTATTAAAATAATAAATTAAAAGGCAAGGAAAAAAAGTAACAGAAGGTTCGAGCATAGATAAGAGTCAGTTAAAGACAGTGAAAATCTCAAAAAGAAAAAGTTATGAGGGATATCTGTACTGCTTTGCAGTGTATGGCCATGATCAGACAAAATTTTGGAGATGTAACAAAAGATCATCATACAACTGTAAAGCCCAACTTCATAGGAAGTGGCATATCAGAAATAGAAGTTAAGATAAAACATCCCTCAATGGGCTGAACACAACTGAAATTCCAGCAATGATCATTCACACTACAGCAGAAGTAACATCAAAAGCAGTGAAAGGTAAACTGCCGAAAAATGATGCCATGAAAAAATAAAGAACACAGATGAATTCGGTTCCACCACAACCAGCTGATTTAGCCTCCATAAAAATTCCAGAAAAATATAAATCTTGTGTAAAAAATGAGAATCTCCTTCTATTCGACTCAGTAGGAGAGAACAAAAGAATTTTAAACATTTGGATGCAAAACTACTCGCACATGGAGCCATCTAATTAAAAAAGAACTATTCATAGATCTAACCTTCAAAAGAGCACCAAAACTATTTGCTCAAGTGTACATCATAAAGAGTGAGCAAAGCAGCCACGTTTCCCAACAGCTTACTGTCTATTACCAGACAAACTTATGATGAAATGTTTCAAGCAATAAAAGACACTTGGCCAAACCTCATACCAACTTCAACAAATTAAGCAGACATACTAAATATTAAAAACTTATCCAAAAACAGAGGTCCACTGATGCTTTTTCTACTTGGTAAGAAAAACATAAAAATTATGATACAACATGAAGGCCTTCTCTGGCAGTAAACACAGATAATGAATTTCCACATGCATCACGAGCGAGTCCCGTACTCACTTTCTGTACCACCAGATAAATCCTCTTAAGGCATTTTCTAGTTTATCAGACTACATACCTGAAGCACTGCAACCAGCTTTAAACTGGTTTGACAACTATCTTGGACAACCAATTTGCAGAGGAATAAGGAAGGGGGGAATTTTTTTTCCTCCAAATATTTGATCAATGTTTGAACGAACCTTAAACGGGGAACATCGAACCAGCTACTATGTGGAAGCTACTTATAGAAGAATGCAAACAGAATTCAGACTAGATCATCCAACAGTTTGAATTGTATGAATATTCTCTAAATCGCCAATGTGGGCATTTAACAGCGGAGCAGAACCACCAAAAGAAAAAAAACAAAATGATTAAAGACTACCAACATTAGCACGAGATCATGCCAAGCGCACACATTCTGAATACCTATGTGGAGTTGCTCACAAATTTCTTAATGGGCTAAGTACTAAAAGCATATTAACTTCAATATTTGAAAATTAAATCTACTTTAAACACGTTGAAACTTTGATAAATATTTAGACAAATATTACATAATAGAATACATTTAGTTGAAACACTGTTTATAACTTCATTTTAAATACGTTGAAACTGGTTATTAATTAACCTATTAAATAAATTAATATAACATTAACACAATACAAATATTTTAAATTCAGTACTGTTAAATTGTGTACTTATTACCAAACAGCTAAAATTTATTTGGGGTCAAAAAGTCTGGGATCAAACCATCCAATAAATACTCGAACAATAAATGGAAACAAATATGAAAAGGTGTATACAAATGCATCGGGGCGAATAGTCTATGGTCAAACTGTCGTGCTTCCGATCAGGCAAGCTATCCATAATCCAATGGGGGTTTAAATATAATTTTTGCAAACACACCAAAAAAGACAGGAAGGGCCAACGGTGTGAAGGAAACGAATGTGGGGAAAATTCCAATATCTGTAAAAAGAAAAGAAAAGAAAAAAAAATAAATAAATAAAAAATAAAGCTAGTAGTGAGATGAAAGATTGATTAGTGGAAAATGTTTTGTCAAGATCTGAAATCTTGTAGCCTAGCGACTTACTTTTAAGAGAGAGAGAGAAATATAGGTGTAATACGAACAGTATAATGGCCGTCCCAAGCTTTTCTAATGCATGTCAGTCTTATACCCGTTAATGAGAATGAACAAACTTCATCTTACTAATTAAAATTACTAAACACCAATAAGGCAAATTCAGAGTATGAAACAGTACAGGCAACCCTTTCCACTGCAGGGTAAAGGGCAATCCAGCACATGTTCATGGCACACTACTTAAACCAAAAAGAATATATTTTTTAATCCAACAGTATTTCAAATTTAAGCAAATTCAGTGACTAACAAAAATAAAATACATGCATACAGTACATTTAAAATGTGTGCATTTTCAGGTATCACGAGCAACAGCCATCTTCCTTTGTAATACTAAAGTTAGTTTCTGACAGCATTCAGAAAAGACTAAATATCCCAGTATAAAATACATGCAAGATATGAAGTACAGTAACTCAACTATATGAAGTATAGCAACTAAACTCGAAAACAGAGAAATATTTGTCTTAAGGAGATTCATATTCAATAATCTAGCTACAGCAAGCCTATTACAGGTAGGCTCTTACATGCACCTGGGTGCAATTAGTGAGGCTTGCACTATTAAATATATGGCAGCCACCAGAGAACTGTACTGTAAAAACCTACTTACAGGTTCATAGGCAAGTCCAGACTGGCTGCCTTCGTGGGCCATTTGAAGCCTAGCCAGTTTCACTTTTCGTGCTCAAAATAACCTCTCTCATTTGGTTATAGATTTGGCCCTACCAATCTCATGGTTAGTAATTACATAATACCCTAATGAGAATAACTGGAATCATATCACAGATAATTTGAGTGAAGCCATGCATGGGATAAAGCATTTGGGAACTGCATCTATCCCATCAGTAGTAGAGGGGGGCTAGTTATGGGGTAATTTTTCTAGTTTCCCATCCACAGATCTAAGCTGCGCTTGAAAAGAGACAGGGACAAACTTTAAGTGGCTGGGGAATCTGTTCCATAGCATCAGTATCCTCTGTGAAATATATCTGTCCCTCCAAACCATTCTGTTGATGCTGCAGAAGAGGTTTACATCCCAAGGTGCAGCATTTCTTACACCATTTGACTTGCTGATATGCTGTAAATCCACCAGCAAAGGGTCAGAAGATGCCTTGTATGCCAGATACACCACCTCACTATAGTTTACTAAATAGCTTTTGAAAGTTGCAACACATTTTGCACTGCCATACAAATGTAAGACTAGCAAAGCAAAGCTTCTAGCAGTTGCTGGTCATTAAAGATGCTTCTTCTAGCTGCAGTTTCTGTGGCAGAATAAAGTGCGTTACAGCCTACAATACAGCTGTTAAGACATTTTGCACTCCATTTTTAAACAGAAAAACGAAGTTAACACTATTCACTTATTACAAGAATTAGCAGGTCTCCAATTACAGCCACAATTTAATAAATATTCTCAAAATGGATTCCAAGTATTTCACCTCTTAAAGTTAGACTGCAATGTAACACTCCCAGAATTCATTTCCAGAAGAAAAACTGGTTGGGACGGATTGGTGAACTGATCTTAATTCTTTACATTTAAACAAACTATAGCAAATGGGGCAGCAAATCAGAGAACTTCACTGTGAACAGTGTTGTAAGCATTTTTATTCAAAGTTGTTCGATGTGGTAAGATACTGACCCACACAGACCTTTTTCAGACTCTGTCCAGGAGTACTTTCTGGTTAATTTGCTAGCTTAACCTCACAGCAGACAAACGGACCAACTTCTCTATGACAAAAAGCAGCTTTTAGAGCTCATTAGCCTTAATCCTCTGCCACCACCTCGCACTCCAAACTGCCCGACTACTCATTTTTGTATTTCACCAGATTCTTTACAGGAGCATGTTAAAATAAGTAACTGACGTTTGTGCGTGTTGGAAGTCAATGTGTAATAGACAATGGTCATATTTTAATTTGATTTACTTCCAAGATAACTTAAAAGTACAAACACTAAAAACTCAGTAAGGAACTAACAATACCAAAAGTTGAAAGCAAAAATTAATATTGGCAAAACCTGCTGAAGTAAAATTTCACTGAAAGGAATTAGTGTCTTAGAGCATATACAATGACAAATAGTTGTAGAAAGGACTTCCTGAGATTATTCAAAGTAGCTAATTCACTTGAATGAGAGAGTCAAACAAGTTTTAAAATATTGATATCTTCCTAGCGGTTTTAACAGATTCAGTTTTATGCTAGGAGTTTTATTTTACCAGTTGAATGAACCTATTGGAAAGGGGTGTATTTTTGAAATACTAACCGGTAGCACAAAAAAAAAAAAAAAAAAAAAAAAAAAGAGGTTAAGTCTTACCATAATGTTCCACCTGTGCTGTTGATCTTCTTCCATTCATTACTGATGGGTTTGGTTCAAAGCCCCTTGTAACAGTGTCTGCCTAATACCAAGCTAGTGTACACCAAACACGCTCGAGCCAAGCTGCTACCCACAATGCCCTTCTCCCAGTTACCTCAGATAGAGTTTGCATGAGACATATAGAAGTATAGCTGGGCCCATTTCTGTGCAAAAGCCCTGAAACCACCACAAGGACTCATGAGATCCACCAGGAGCCTTTGGTGGGGGACGGAGGGTGGGATGTGATGAATAGAAAAAAAACACCACAGATGGACCGTTATGGTAAGGCATAACTTCTTTATCTGATGTTGTTAATCTTCTCTCCATTCATCACTGATGTGACAGAATCCAAAGCTACCTGAGAAAACTGGGTGGCCCTTATGGAAGAACATTCCTGAGCAGCATTGAGCCGAAGGCCGCTCTTCCCCTAGAGACCATATCCAACTTGCAATCTTTGATGAAAGTGTGTGGTTTAGCCCAAATGTCGTCCATAGAGGCTTTGAAGTGAAAAGCTACAGAGGTTGCTATAGCTCTAGTTGAATGAACTTTGATATTGTGAGGTCTAGGCTAATTTGTACGAGAGTATGAAAAGGAAATATAACCTCTGAGCCATTCTGATAAAGTAACTTTTGACACAGCTTATCCCATCCTTGAGCCAGAGAAGGAAATAAAAAGTTGGTCCGTCTTGCGTATAGATTTAGTCCCGTCTAGGTAAAAACGTAATTACCTATGCACATCCAAGAAAGTAGGCAGTATTCTCCTTTATTGGAACAGATCGGGAAAAAAAAACAGAGGGAGCTCAATAGAATGGTTCACAGAAAAATCAAACCACTTCGGGGGAGAAAAGGATGGATTACTACGTACAGGTATTGTCTTTATGAAATATCAGGTATTGTCTCTTGAAACAAGGCCTGTAATTCTGAGATCAGTCTAGCTGAAGTGACAGCTACCAAAGAGAGATTTCCATGACAGAAATGAGATCACATTTGGCAGCAGGCTCAAAAGGGGGTTGAGAGAACGACTGCAGTACTAGAGAGATTCCACATCTCTAAGGGATGTCTAATTGGAGGTCTGCTGTGAAACACTTTGAAAAAAGCTTTGCTCCAGAACACGGATATGCAGGTTGGCCTCCAAGCTCGATCACGTGCCTTGGACCGTCTTTCCCTGAAAATGGACCCACCCCCACCCTATCAGGGAAGCGTCCGTGGTCACAGTGGCATTGGGATGAGAAGTCTGCAAGGGGCGACACCAAATTTCTGCGTCTGGCCTCATCTACCAGAGGAGATCTTGCTTGCAAGAGTTGGTTATGAGCACCTGTGAGTTTAGGGGATGATGATTTAGTAACCAGTGTGACAATAGAAGCCATTGTAACAGTTTCATATGTAACCTTGTCAGAGGAACTAATCGGAATGGCTGCAGCCATGGACACCAGAGCCTGGAGAACTTCCCTTGCTGAATTTTTTGACAGAGTATCACGTGCACTTGCGACCTTGACCTCTGAAGTCTGAGCCGGCAGAGATACCAGGCAGGATCGGTTATCGAAAACTGCCCCTATAAATTCCAGCTATTGGGTGGGTTCCAAGTTGGATTTCTCCCAGTGTACAGTGATGCCTAGGGACTCCTCTATTGAAAGAGTGTATTGGAGGACCATAGCCAGAAGACGCTTGGTAGGGGCGGGGAGGAGCCAATCGTCTAAATATGGAAACACCTGCAATCCTTGAAGTCTCAGATGAGCTGTCACCACTGCTAGACATTTCGTGAACACTCTGGGGGGGGGGGGGCATTGACAGACCAAATGGCAGGGCTCAGAACAGGTAACGATTGGCTCCTAGCCAGAAGCAAAGGAGTCTACTGGAGCATGTCCATTTTGATGTGGTAATACACATCTTGGAGGTCCTATCGAGCACATCCAAACAGACTCCCTTAAAAATGGAAGAATGGATTGAATAGTGACCATGCGGAACTTGGTTTGTACAACTGTTTAAATGGCCGAGATACAGAATGGGTCTCCAGTCCCTGGTCTTTTTTAGCACTAAAAAGAATCCCGAGTAAAACTCTGATCTGCATTGGTCTGGAGGGACTGGTTGGATGACAGCTTTATCAACTCTGAAGCCGCTTCTTCCCTTTCATTGGGTGGAACATCGGGAAGGTTCTATGTAGGTTTTGGACGGGAGGTTAGTAGGATGCAGTAGCCTCTGGAGATTATTCTCTGCACCCATCGATCATTTGTAATAGAGAGCCAGGCAAGTTTGGTGCAGAGAAAAACGAGCCCCGACTGCTTCCAGAAGAAAGCAAATCAGGCAACACTTCAAGAGCGTTAAGACCGCCCAGAGAAGGAATCCCTGGAGTCTTGGTTTTGGGGACCACCTCTGCCCCTAAAGGGGAGTCTTCTACCATTGGAACCCCCCTGCCTCTGGGGGAATCCTCGTCACATGTATTACGGAAAGGACCCTGAGATTTCTTGTGCCAGATTTTCCCACTCCTCTGGTTCCTGGAAAAAGAATGTTGAGGCTTGGAAAAATGTAGGCCAATGGCAGAGTCTTTCAGTCTTGTTGCACCTGGCCAGCATGTCCTTCACTTTAGAACCAAATATGGAAGGGTGACCACAGGTGACCATGGGGACCCCTCCCCATCATCATACTATCTTCAGTCAGTCAGACTCTTCAGGAGAGTCAGTTTGCTTCCTCTTGCATGCCTTCTTCCAAGGTGGTCCTTCAGTGGGAATATCTGAGGAAGACTCCAAAGGATAGGTACCCCAAATGGGGGTTTCCTGAGGCTTCTCCTCCCAGTGTTCCGGGAAAGTGGCTTCTGGTAGCTGTAGCTCAGAGGAATCAGGGTGAAATTCCAACAGAGTGCTTCCCAAAGCAAGCACCCTCTCCATCACCCGAAAAGCAGGCCCGCTCAAAGGAGGAGTAGGAGCCCGGAACAGAGAAGGAAAACCTCGGAACCGGGGTCAAATCCCACTATCGAACCCACTCCCAGGGATGGAGCCACAAGCAGGGCAGATGTCATCCCCAAATCAGAGGCCGGGACCAATAAAAACACTCTGAACCGTGCCCTGGACCGAGGACTCCACCCCCCCAACCCTGAGTCTGAAGAAGGAACGGTTCCGTTGGAACAGAAACCCAAAGGGGTGGCCTCGAAGCCTCAGTGAGGGTCACTGTCAGCACCAAGGAACGGGGTTCCACAAAGGATGTCAGAACAATGGGCTTCAGAACAGATGGGTCCGAAGGAGGAGTATACGTCGGAGTCCTGGGAGAGAGAAACCCAAGTCCCAGAGGGAGAGGAGTCTTAGGAATGTTTGGTATCCCTCTGGCTGTCAACAGCTGATCCAACAGGTGCACCACATCAAGTTAGGATAGACCCCTGGTGGACCTAGTGGACACTCCTGAAGGGGAGAAGAGTCAATCCAAAAAGGAACTGTACATTTGACCCAGGAACAGATCCAAGGAAGGAGAGTATCGGGTCTCAGCTAGTGGCATCGTAGTCTCTAACTTGGAGACAGGTAGCAAAAGAATCAGATCAGTGGAGTAGTAAAAGGACTTTGAGCCAAAGAGGCTCTCCGAGTCAATGTCATCTGTTACAAAGAAATTGCATGGGTCTTAACTGTTTTCGGTGTGGTCAAAGGCAAGGTTGGTGCCATAGCCAAAGTGGAAGGCAAGGTCAGTGCCGTAGCAGTCGGCACAGAGGGTGGCGCCGATATCAAAAATCTGGTAATCCCCATGGCTTAAGTTAATGTAGTAATCAGAGCAGAGCTCGGAACAGTAGTAGTCAGAGCCGAAGTAGCAAGTCTATGCTCCGAGGAAGTTATGTGGGCCTTATGTTTATGTGGTCTTACTCCTATCACCAGCCGGGTGAGGAGGGATCAGAATGGGGATGTTTCTTGTCCTTCATTGGAGGGGTTGAAACCTCAGACACAGAAAGGGCCTCTGAGAAAGGAGAAGTGAGGAGGCCTTTCAAGATAAATTTATTTTTCCTTTCATTCATCATCTTCTGACTAAAACTTTGGCATATTTGACAAGGGGATTTAACGGAGAGGTGAGAAACCCCTACACAATAAACACAGTCGTCTTGAGAGACACTGAGAGTTTACATTGCAAGAGGTGCAATATTTAAACCCCAAAGTCCCTTTTTTGTCAGACATTTCCACACACAAATCACCAGTTAACAAGAATACTAAACACCTAAAAAGGCAAGAAAAGGAAGAAGAAAGTGAAAGAAGATACCAACGATGGTATCAAGCGATACCACAAGGGTAAGGAGAGGGCATACCGATGGTAAAAAATTACCCAATGGGTAGAGCTCGTTAGAAAAGATACAACAGTAAAACGAGTGAAATAGAAGGGAAAAGATTTTAGAAAGTTACTAAATACGGGAAAAATATCCAAAAACACAAAAGTATCAAGAAAAATAACACTTTGCTTGAGAGCTCGGTGAAACGCTGCTATATGGCTACGTGGAAAACGAGATCAGAGGTAACAGGGAGAGGGGCATTGTGGGTAGCAGCTTAGCTCAAGAGTTTTTGGTGTACTTGAGCTTGGTATTAGGCCGACACGGTTCCGAGGGGCTCTGAACCAAACCCATCAGTGATGAATGGAAAGAAGATTAGCATCAGATGGTTCTGTTTGAAAACAACAAATAATCCCATTAGAATCAAGCACTCCAAAGGAAACACAAAATAAAAATACACAGTGCGTGTACGTATACTTCACTATAAGCCTCACAAACAGTCCAGGATAACATCCATAAAAACACATTTATTGAAACAAAACTTAGCGCTTTCATCCCTCCATCTATGCTCTGGGACATCATCAGAACTTAATAAAAGGAAAGGAAGTGAGGTCACCATTATATACAAAATCTTAATTAGTAAATTGTTTGAATATCCTATAAATAGTTAATACAATTACCTTAAAGTAACAATCTAACACTCATTTAAAACATAAAAACTTTTGAAGTGTGTATAAAATAAATTGAAAACATTTTATTATAAAACTCTTTATATTAAAGCTTAAAATAGCTTTTCAACACTGGTAATAATGGAAAATACTCATTAAACCTGGCACATTTGTAGCATATAAATCTCACTATCCAATAAAAGTTCTCTTAAATCAATGTTGTTAAGTCCCCCCCCCCCCCCCCGTGGGCTGATGGGCACAACTTCCAAAATCCCAAACTTGAAGCTGGTAAAGCCCCGACATACTAGGGTGTGTTTATGCAGTGCATTGTTAGTATTGCACCCGGACATAGTGTATAAATGCTCATATATTCTGCGTTTTAAGGCTCTTTTTCGTATGTAATGTCTGTACGTCTGGCAGATCGCTATGTAGACTAAGCCCTTAGTATAACAGCTTCCTTTCTGTAATTTAATAGTACGTGTTCTCCCTTCAATTTGTACCTAGTCACTATCAATTACATAGGGGCACTGTTTACATGTTCCACATCTGTATGTGCCTTTCCTCCCTATAGGCTTCTGTGGGATATTGTGCTCAATATAATACTTAATGTTTTTACCTGTTTTATGTACAAATTGCGGACCTTGTCCTACCAGGCAAAATTTTTCTGTGTTTCCCCTGAATATATTCCAGTTTTTCTTAACAAACTTTATAGTGGATTCCCCTTCACAAAAGGGGATAACCATACTTAAACAGGAACCGTGTGGTACAGAACTGATGTTCGATGCAACAGTACCACTACATAGAAGGGATTTATATTTAGTACCCCACAAGTCCACAATACTTTTAGTGATTTGAATAAGTAGCGTTTCTGGATATCCTCTATTTTTAAACATACTAGTGATGCTATCAACTTCTTGCAAAAATAATTCCTTAGTTGAACACATTCTTGCAGCCGTAATAAGTTGGCCTCTACATACGTTTTTTTTTTTTTGATAAAGTGGGTGGCAACTATGAAAAACTAAATAAGCAATCGAAAAAGTAGATTTTCTAAAAATAGTGGATGTGAAAATTTTTTCTTTGTCCTTTTGAAATTAACACATCCAAAAAATTCATACTGTTTAAGGAATGTTCAGAAGTGAAATTAAGGAATCGTGAAATTTTGTTAATATATTTAAACTCCTTGGCCCTATGTTCGTTATTTTTCCAAACAATAAAAATATTGTCCAAATAACGAAAATAAACCAAAACACATTCATCTTTGTATAGACTGGTAAATATAGGTTTCTCTTAAGCAAATAAAATGAAGTTGGGGTAGATGGGGGCACATGTGGCCCCCATATCTACACCTCGAACTTGCTTATAATATTCACTTTCAAACAAAGTAGTTACTGGATAAAATGTATTCCATGGAGGAGGTCATAATAAAATTAATCACAGTATTATTTAAGGTGGTTAAGGCTCTAACAGCGTCATGAAAAAGTTCCAACCCTTCACGTTGTGGGATTGAAATAAATAAGTCCATAACATTCACTGTGCTCAAAACACCTTTATCAGTGTACCACTCATTTTTTAAATTCCGCCAGGAAATCCCAAGAATCTAAAAGTAGATAGACTACCTATGAAAATACTTAACGAATAAGTACTACTATATCTTGCAGAAATAATAACTCCGAGATCTGAGGTAACAGGGAGAAGGGCATTGTGGGCAGCAGCTTAGCTCAAGAGTTTGGGTGTACGTGAACTTGGTATTAGGCCGACATGGTTCCGAGGGGCTCGGAACCAAACCAGTCAGTGATGAATGGAAAGATTAACATCAGACGGCTCTGTTTGAAAACAGTTAAATTAGCTCTTAAGGGCTGAAATGAAATGTATCCTACCCTTCAAGATCTAACTTAAGTCAGTCAGTCTAGCACACAATTATGACAATATCAATCCTCTCAACCTCTCAGTGCAAGAAATCTGGACAAAGCCAGAAAAAATGGGGGGGGGGGGGCAAAGGTGTAAAAATAGGGACAGACTTTAAATATTGCTCCTATATACTTAAGTAGCTAGAACAGGTGCTGCATTATCGTGTATTTTCTGAAGGATATGAAGTCTGAAACTCATGTCTGTCATTATTCAGTATTACTTAGTGACTTCAATCCTCAATTTGCCAGAAAACCAAAAATATGAGGCAAAAATCTGGATAGTTGAGAGGTATGGACAGTATTAACCAACATCAAAATACAGGAACCCAATGTCTGACATGTGCAGTTACCAGTTGCTTACTAGTAAATTCAGACATTACTAATGAGGCTGTGACCGATAACCTTACCGAATATGGACATTTTACAGCAGGAAAATTAGCAGATGAAATGTAAAAGTAATAGAGGAGATGGAAGGTAAAGTTAAATCGGGATGCCATCAGCAAAAGCTGTAAGCAAACCCTGATCTTTGTAAACCTCAAGATTCTACAGTTAGAAGTTAATGCTGTAAACAGGGCTTCTAGGTAAGAAAAATATCAGGCAACACTGACACGTACTAGCAGTTTGATAAATTTTCTTACAGGCCTAGCAATTTGCAGAGGAATACAATAGATCTGCAACCCTTCTGAGTTTCAGAAGGCTACTACAAATCACAGAAATGTGTACACAGTTTCTGGAACATTTGGAACCACAGTTATACCAGATTAAAAATCATCAAAACCTTTCACTGTAAGGGTACAAAACTCGAGTTTGCAACAAGGCATAAATCCTGATTGAAATGTCAATCTATAAACAAAACAGCAATAATATTAAATGTTAGAATTTTATTTAAAAAAAACAAACACATTTGTCCACAAACAACCCCAAAACAGAGTTTCATGGGCAGTGGTATGTCAGTACGGCTACCAAACAACTAACAAGTGTGTGTGTGTGTGTGTGTGTGTGTGTGTCGTCGTTTGGCTTTTCCCGGTTAAGGGTCGCCACAGCGGAACTCCGGTCCGCTAATGATTGGCAGTAGATGTTCACGAACATAGAGGTCCCAGCTCGACATTCAACCTTCAACGAAGGTCCACCCATACGCATGTCTTTCGAACACCCACCAACCGCAGGGAAGACATGCAGACTCCACACAAAAGGCACTCCCCGCACTCCAGCAGAGAATCGAACAGGAGAACCTCTTTCTGTGAGGTAACAACGCTACCGCTGCACAAACAATCAACACTATTTTAGAAGCTTACTTGTTAACTAAAATCAGTTCTGCCCAGGAAACTAATGAAAGCTACAAAAACTACATAAAAAAAAAAAAAAAAAAGTTTTATGGATATGTCTGTTGACTGGGCTAGAACTACAATCCAAATGGACTATTTTCAGGATCAACTGAGATTTACAACTAAGGAAACAAAGTATAATAGGAAAATTACAATCACATCTCTGATCACAACTAGGATGTTGTGCATTCAAGATACAGACATTAACTCACTCGGACCTAAAACATATTTTTTTTGTATACTTCCAGTTCACAACCACATGGGCCTTACGGCATCCTGAACTTTTTGGGGTTTGTATTCTTTAGCCAAGTGACTAATAAGAGGCAGTATTAGAAAGGACAGGGAGCAGTTAACAAAACGACCCTAAAACTGTTAATCTTGGATGTCCTGCAGTGGAGAAATTAAATTTGACACTTGTTCATGGTTTCATATTTATGTTTATATTGCCATAACAGAAACCTGCATTTTATTTAGGTGTACTATGCGAATACAATTAGGAGACAGGACAATTCACTGAAAATGCTGGTTTATCACACGCCACACACTGCAAATATTGCTAATTGTTTGTAATTCTGAAAATAAGCAACATTTCCATATGTACATAATACTTCAAAATCCAAGTGACTCACAACCTGTTGCAGGGTATCAGGTGAAACCTTAGGATGTTGAAAAAAAATGTTTAATATTTGCACTGTAAGTTGCATATTTAGAAAGCTACCCAGTATTGGTTTTGATAACTGCAAAAATGAACATTTCATATTTCTGTAAATATCTCAGACATGCACTTTCTTACTGTCCTGTGGAAAGGTTATGTCTGGTTAAAAAATATTTTTAAAACTATGTCTAGGTGGCATAGTTTACAATATTTACTTTATTTTACATTTATCGTGATAGTCCGACTGGATACATGTCCACTTGTCCATTTTCAGCGGAGGCCTGGAGAGAATAGCTCCAAATAAACAAACTTACATAAATTACACAAGAAGTTGGATAACATTGTGATTATGTACAATGACTTAGTAGTGTTCACTAGTAGGGACTCAATTCTCATGGACAGAGTTAAAAGCAAGAGATGTCAGATTGGATATAGAGTTTGCTGACGAAGTTGCATGTTATGACATTTACAAATTATGCTTTCAGTTTATAACTTAATCAGGGTTGGTACATGGGCAAAGCCAGTTCACTCTGAGATACTGTTTGAGTTTTTTTTTTTTTTTTTTTTTTAAAAGAGAGAGAGAGAGAGAGAGAGAGACTTTTGAAGGACTGCAAGGTTATATAGTTTGGCAACGAATTCCAGGGTTTGCCAACAAAGTTGGCAAACAGGGATTCACCAGCAGAGTTATTAGCTTTGCGGGTCTGGACCAGTAGTGGGGTGGCTGACCATAGGGATCTCAGGTTGCTATATGGCTTAATAATATTTATAAGTGAGGGAGTATCCTCAGGGTGGTACAGAATTTGGTGCGCTATTAATGAATTAAGCTGGGCAGTTCTAGCCACTCTAGTTTTTCAGGTTCTGGCAGTGGTGGGTTCTATAAGTGCAGCCAGTGGCAAATTTCAGATTTGTTGAGGTATGAGAGTACAGGCGAGGCATATAAAAGGGTAGAGAGTAGGTGTGACTAGGCGACTGCAGTCCTAGCCAGGGAGGTTTAAAAATGTCTCATTTCTATACAGTGAGACAAGCTTTTTATTGATGGCCTGTATGGTTCTGTTGACATGTAGGTTTTCTGGGGATATAGTGGTACCATTGTTAGACGTGAAGGAGAATGAAAGTGTGGCAGATCTACTAGTGGGGGTGAAGAAAAGAAGTTTGGTTTTATTGGGGTTCAGCAGTAGGCGTAGGTTGGCGAGCCAGTTCTCAATAGGGTTAAATGTATTTGAGTTAGGATTTGCAGTTCGGATGGGGAGGTGGCTGATGAGATAAGAGTGGAATCATCTGCATATTGAGTATAGGTAGCTTTAGGGATAGCAGTGTGAAGGCTGCTGATAAAAATAGATAAGAGTAGTGGACCTAGTATGGAGCCTTGAGGGACACAAGTGCGAGAGGTAGCCTACTGGAGAGTTTGCCCTGCCATAGTACTGCCTGTTGTCTACCAGTCAGGTAGGACTGCAATCACTGGACTGCATGCCTATTGAGGAAAATAGATTTTAGAGAAAGAATGAGACGTTCATGGTTGACCATGCCAAAGGCTTTTGATATGAAATACTAATAGTGTTTCACCAAAATTTGTTTGTGAAAGTTTTGAAAAAATATAATTTGGAGTGTGTGTGCTTTATAATACAGTATTTATGAGAGACTATGAATGCACTATTATAATTGTAAAACAATACTTCCTACCGATAGCATAGACATTGGTACAAATTTTAATGGCTTTTATTGTTCAAAACATATTAAATTTGTTTCTTGTGCTTTTAAGTTTATTATTCAGAAAATGCTCTGGAATGCAAGACATGTAGGCTGCTAGAAGTGTAACATTCCACACTACACAGGTGTGGAGTTAAGAAATTCACCTTGAGAGTGAAGTTCCAGAAGTGAATCTTGACATCCATGACAAGAACACAACATCCTTAGTTATGACTGGAAAGACAATTATGATCCTTTCTAGTGTATGAAGCTTTACCACATATCAACATTGGGGGAAGAAGCAGTCTACTAATAGTAGTTTACAGCTTTAGACAACTCAACAGCTGCCACACAGATAAAAAAAGGGGTAACACTGGCTCATTCAAATTTAACAAAATCCAAATTTTAAGTTTCATGATGCTCTTCTTTGGTGGTCACAGAGCACTGCCAGTGCCAGACATTAATGCTTACCAGACGTGAAGGAACACAACCACCTTTCTGAAGTTAGAAATGTCCTTAAGCCTGTATTTCATCAATTTCTGGGTGTAAACTATGATGCTCCATGTACTACACGTAGGTTACACAACCGTGTGCATGGCATTAATAATTACAATAAAAAAACTATAATTAAACTTTCCAGCTGCACGTATGTGTCACATGTTTACAGGACAAAAAAAAAAAAAAAAACTGTTGGAGCCATTATGGGGGGGGGGGGGGGGGCATAACTGAGAACCTATGTTTTGGGAGTGTAGCGTAATGAGTTGGCAACAGCAGCAGTATCAAAACCCAACTTTGCAGATCCTGTTCGCACTTGTTATTGGGTCCAGACTTTTAGGTTAGTTTGGGGAATTCAAGGCTGCAGTCAGCATGGTGCACCTTCAGTATTCCATGTTTCGGCAATGAGTTTTGTTGTTTCCGGTAGCCCAGCTTGCAAGCTTCTACAACAAGACAGGAAACGTCAGAAATATTGGGCAAGCAAATAAAACTAAGAAAATTACTTTGCTTTTTTTTGGAGCTGGGATACAAGCTCTGAATTGCCTGGACACAATTATGGCCTTGAGTTAATTCTAGTGGTTGCCAAATAAGCAATTACCATAAAATGGAAATCAAAATATAAACCAACTGTATTTGAAGTATTGGATATTGTAACTGAGATGAAAGAACTGGAAATAGAATTTGTAGAATGGGTAGAAGCAAATTACATTAAAAATGGAAAATAAATTGTGGGAACAAAGCATGCAGAATAATGTTTTGAAGGAGTGAGGTTTAAGGGAAGGCAAGAATTAATCAATGTGTATATCTTTCAACAATTCAGCATTACATAAAAGTAGATATGTGATGTATAATGTTTGCAACTGGCAGTACGTCAACTTGTTTTTTTTCTCTTTTATATAATGCCCTGGATCAACTTATCCACACCCCCACCAGGGGCAACAATATCCTAGATCTAGTCATTACCAACATGAGTTCCACTTGAAGTAAACGCCTCATCGGTCCGATCAGACCATAAGCCAATTACCCTAGAGGATATCTACATCCGGCCCCCACCTCCCATTAAGGAAACCATGGTAAAAAAAAATCTCCAAAGCCAACTTCATGCTTCTTAAAACAGAAGTGGTGAACTTCATGACAACCATGCAGATGGAAAATACAGTTACGACTACTGAATCCTACACAACTGCACTTTATAAGCACTTACATGAGTGCATGGATCGTGCTATCCCAAACGGAACCAAGACGCTATCCTCCAAAAAAGGAAGCCGATCTGGTGGTCCCCTGCCATAAACTGTACAACAAAAGAAGAAACTGTTGCAAAAGAGAGTAAAATCCCACGAGTGGAGGAGCTCCCTGGTCAGCCTCAGTAAGAAGCTGTGATCCCTGATAAAATCCTCCAAAGCTAGTTATGGAAAAAAAAAAAAAAAAAATTCGCCACCGATTCTAAAAGACAACCACAAAGAATTCTATAGCTTTGTCAAGAATCTCAATGGCAACACACAGATCTGCTCTGAGTTAAAGCACAATGGCACTAAATATACAGACCCAACGGATATTGCCAACATCCTGGCAGATGGGCTCTTTGGGGAGTGAGAGGGGGGTAGTTAGCACTGAACATATCGCTATACCGGAAGAATGCAAAAGTTCCTGTAATCACAGCTGCACAAGTAAAAACCACTTTCCAAAGCCAAGAACACGGCATCCATGGAACCAAACATCCCAGGCTGCATTCTATACAAACTACAGAACGAACTGGCACTCCACCCAAGTACCATGTTCAATCATAGCCTCACCTCAGGCTTTGTGCCTGCTGAATGGTGCACAGCAACAGTTATCCTACTTCACAAGGGGGGAGCCACCACGGACCCCGGGAACGACCACCCCATTAGCCTGACGAGCCTGGTCTGCAAGGCCATGGAACTTATAAACAAAGACATTGGTAATCTCCAAACTCTGGACCCCACCCAGTTTGGGTTTGTAAAAGGCAGATAAAGTCTCCTAAACCTGACAGACTTCTTTAAAGCAGTCACCAAACCCGTGGACAAGGGTAAGGTGGTTCACACAGCCTATCTAGATCTTGCCAAGGCTTTCGACACCATCCCTCACTCTGGAATTCTAGATAGATAAATTCACTAAACTAGGTATAAATCCCTATGTCACAAGATGGGTTGCCAAATGGCTCACTGACAGAACCCACACTGTGAAAGTAGTAGACTACAAATCCGACTTCAGACCACTGACAAGTGGAGTACCACAGGGTTCATTCCTGGGTCCTCTCCTGTCTGGTATCTACTTCTCTGAAGTACAGGCTAACACAGAAGGTATTTGGCTAACAAAGTTCGCAGGTGACTGCAAAACTAGGAGCCATAAATCGAAACTCCTAACAATGTGGACATCCTACAAAGGGCCTCACTGAGACAGATGCCTGGTGTCAAAGCCATGGCCTCAAGCCCAATACCAAAAAGTGCACTGTCATCCTCTTTGGTAAAAACTCTGTACCCATGAACTACAACATAGGTGGTAGTATACTTAATACCGAAAGTGTGAAGGTGGACGGTAGTCTCTCCTTTGATAATCACATCACCACAGTAGTCAGGAAATCCTATGTGGCACACACCTCATCACAAAAGGTTTCTCATCCAGAAAAAAAAGGAGGTAATTGTTCCCCTCTACTCATCACTCAGACCCATTATGGGGTACAATGCCCCTTTTGGTATGTACCTCACAAGACATCTACAACAACTGGAAAGGCCGCAGAAATACCTCACAAAGAGGATTACCATCCTCAAAGAGATGCCCTATGCAGACACAGTCTCAAAAAACTCCAGCTTTACTCCATCGCATATCGCCTACTCAGAGGTGATCTCTGCCTAACATACAAAGCTATGTCAAACCCAGAGCTGTTGGACATGCTCCACTTAAAGAAATCCCAGTCCCTCAGGAGCTACACAATCTAGGGATCTAAACCTTGTCACCACAATAAACAGAACATGCCGGAGGGATAGATTTCGATCCCAGAGACTTCCCATACTCTGGAACAAACTACCTATCTATATCAAACAAAGCTCCTCATTAGCACTCCAAGAAAAATCTTGATGATTGGATGGGAAATAGGAAATTCACCCTGGGATCACCTCTGTGGCTCTGCTCAACAGTGGCACAGGAAAATAATTTTCTTGGGTGGCAAAAGCCAAGGTACCTTTTTGGCTGGGCTTGTATAGGCCCCAGGTCCGATCGCCTAGTACCTACCTATAAATGAACATTAGTCCACGTCTTAAGTAAAAATTCAATAAATCTGTTAAAAAGTTACACAAATACAACAGGGTCAGCAATTAACATCTATATTTAACAAGTATGCAAACGTTTCCACATTTACAATACAAAAGGAGCTTATTTCACTTTGATCCACATTTTAATGAAAAATTTGTTCAAGATACAACTGTCCTTAGTCTCTGAAAACGGGAACATTCCTGGATATTTTCATGACTAACATTTTGTTTGGAGATGGACACGAACAGGATAAGGGAGAACAACCTTCTTTAAATCAGCAATTAAGTTTATAAAAAAAAAAAAAAAAAACAAAATGTCTAATTTAATCAATCAGTCAAAAGACAAAATTAAGATTTTACAGCTTAAAACAAGTTTCTTGGTGTAAATTTCTTGGAGTTAAGAGCACAAAGCACCACAACACTCCTTACATAAACAACTTGCAAATTTAAACCAAAGCACATGACCACTAAAACAAATAAAATAGAAAAATGAGTATAACCAGTCATACATCTGAAAGGCAAATATTCTGGCAGAGACTGCAGTTTAACAGGCACCTGTAAAGCAACACACTTCTTGTGTACTTTCAAGTATGCCCCAAAGGAGAAAAAGATCAACTATCTCACAGTATCACTTATTTTCTTACGATAATAAAGCGAAGACACTTAAGAAACCACAAATACAATGACACAGCTATAACCACATCCTGCATTACTGCTGTACATTATAAAAGTACAACACAAAGCACGACAGCAGCTCCTTCTCCAGAGTACACACAAGTCACTAGGGTTTACAGTACAAATCATTTTATTCGTACTTCAGAGCAACTCCCACTAATAGCCTGTGTATCTTTAAAGTGTTCAAAAGTACAGTGCAGCCACCTATACAAAAAAAAAAAAAAAAAAAAAAAAAAAAAAGACTTGCCGAATAGCTTTTCTCTAGACTGCTTACGGTTATGAAGAAATCCATTTATGATGACATTTCTTCAGACTTGGAAGACTGGCTAATTTTCATCTACAAAGCTATGAATGCAGAACATTCTGTAACCTCTGAAAGCATTTACATGCATACATACATGTTTCTGTAGTACAAGTGTGAAGATTTTTTTTTATTTTAAAAACTGCCCTCAAAAAAATGAATCAAATCCACAAGGTAGGGAAAAGAACGATGCTTAACAATAATGCAGACTTTGACAGGGAGTTTCATAATCATCTAAAGGACTACAACTAGCAAGATGTTGCCAGCTCAGTTATAAGAACTTTCCCAGACTATCCAGGTCACTCCTTCTTCCACCCCCAGGTGAATTTATAACCAGAACAAAGCAATTAGACATGCAAGTAATACAGGTTGTCAGTCATTTCCTGAGACTAAACAACTGGCATATGAAGTACAGTCTACTGGTCAAGCTAAAGGGACAATGACAACTTACTAAGAGATCCTTAGAGTGCAAGGACTACATCACAGAGCTTTTCAAATCACAGCAGGCATGTATGTAACCGATTAAAGTTAATACTCAAGGTTCTTCATGATGAATATGCTTAAATCAAAACAATGACAAAATTCTCAGTAAACTTGCAAGTGTACGGCCTTGTGGCAGAGCTCCTGCAATATCAAGGTCAGATGTAGTGACCGCAGGTTCTGCTCTATGAAGGAAGATGGTGACAAAGTGGTAGTGTTCTTCTCCAATTGTTCAAACGGAACTGAGGAACCAGACAGGGGTGTCCTCCTCCTCCTTTGCTATTTGCATTATATTCAGAATCACTAGAAAAGAAAATAAGGGACTCAGAAATGTCAAGGATATAATTGGTATGGTGGTCATTGACAGTTTCAAGTCTTTTGGGGATACACAATTAATGAAGATAAAATAAAGGAAATAGCCATAAACTATGTACGCATACACAAAATGGTTCAGCAATACCCACATTTATGGCAACACAATTAAGTATTTAAGAGTATGGGTTAAAAAAGGATTCTGTTATGGCAGTTAAGAAAATATGGAAGAGTCCAAACTGAGAAACTGGAAGCTCTGTTTTATGGACATGGACAGCAAGATGCAAGCAGTCAAAGTGTGTTTAGTCCCTTTAGTTTTATACATAGGTCAGAAATATTTTTATCAACCAGAGGAGCAATTAATAAAAAGTTGGAGTTTATCTGAGGGAGAAGATGGATCGAGTTAAGTGGGATAAGCTGATCCTTCTAATAGAACAAGGTGGTTTAGGGCTACCTCATTTGATGGGGGTGTTTCAAAGCTACACAGTTAAGACTCCTATACATTGAATTATAACTTTCTACATGTGCCGAGTGGAAAGGGATGATGATAAATGGGGGAAGTTCAAGAAAGGAGGAGAGTGTGGTACTCTGGATACAGATCACTGAGAACAAGATTAACCATACAGATTATTAGATTCAATAGTACTCTAAGAAATAAGCTAACACGGGAATACAGAAACGAGATTCTGTCAGTAGGGATGACTGCAATTTAGGGGTACAGAAAATAGACGAGAGGTCTGGAATATACTGAAGAAAACTGGCAAAGGAACCAAGGTATTGGGAACAAATAAATAGAGGGGGAAAGGTAATAAAATGGAAATGAGGCCAAAAATTTATTTTTACTACAGGCTAGAGATATTGAGAGAGTATAGGTAGAGCAAAAAAGGAATACAGGGATCCCAAGTTAAATACCAGCACTAGTAGAGAGTGAGTTTAGTAGAATCTAGTACAAAAGCCGCTGTTAAAGGAATAAATAGTAGGCCATATAAAAATATTGCATAACTACAAGTTAGCAATTAGAGAGTAGAAAAAAATGGGAAGAAATATTGGATAAGCAATTCACAAAGAAACAATGGGAGAATAAATGTATGGCTCCCAAATATGCAAAAGTCTAAGATTTAGGATTTTTGTTTGGAAGTGTTTGCATAAATATGTTTATACGCCAAGCAGACTGCAAAGAATTTTTTTCTTCAGGTAGATTGTAAATGTTGGAGGTGTGATGGGATGAAAGAGGTAACAAAAAAACACTCTGGGATGTGTAACGAGTCGTCAGACTTGAAACAATCCAAGCAGACTACTCTGGCAAAAATACTGCGCGAGCAAATTGGTGTAACTAACAAAATTATTTCTAAGAGTTGTGATACAGAATCGAATTGCCTAGCGCCAATTTAGAGTGTTCAGTCCACCTACAGCAGGTCTTTGGGATGTGGGAGGAAACCGGAGCACCCGGAGGTCATGCAGACTCCACACAGAAAACACCCCAGCCAGGATCGAACTGGAGAACCTCTTGCTGTGAGGCAGCAATGCTAACTGCTGCACCACTGCGGCTTCCCCCTAGACTTTGCTGAGTTTAATTCTGGTGGCTGACAAAAAAAAAAAAAACACTAGAAAACAGAAATCAATCTAGTATCTGCCATACTAGAAGTAAGGAGTATAGCAATAGAAATAAAAGAAATGAAAGTGAGTGGGACATTTAGAGAAGGGTAGGGTCAAATTACATAGAAAAAAATACAGGAATTACAGGAACAATATATACAGAACAATGTTCTGGAGGAGGAATGGGGTATAAAGGCAGGCAGGAACTGAATGAGCTATGCAATGCTCAATTGACAATGACTGTACACAAGATTATGTGTGAAGTACAAGGTCTGCAACTGAAGTCAATTTTTTTTTCATTTACATAAATGTAAGATTGTCTACATGAGTGACACTGCAATAAATCCGTTTACCCAACACTGCAATAAATCCGTTTCCCTGTTATAAACGAAAAGAGCAGTAGGAGATTACTCAGCATAAAGCAGGTACGCACTTATGCTGGCTAACAAGAGATTGCCTCTCCAGGGATGTGGACAAACTATTTCAGTCGCCGTAGTCAATTTCCTGTGGTTTAGCACCTACAGGGAAGAGGTACTGTATGCAGCAGTCAATCACCTCCTAATCCCTTACAATTGGGGGTGGTCCTCAGGGCTCTGCGGTATTATTGCCCTTTTTGGGACTCAGTGCCAGCACCACACTTTAGCTCTGAAAGGCCAAATTCCAATACCTGGAAAGGCAGGGGACAATTATCCCTTTTGAAAAACAGTCAGAGTCTCCCATACAGCTTTGCAGCCACTCTAAAGGGTCACAAACACTGTTGGGAGGACACAAGTCTGTGGTTTTAACTGCGGGAGGCATGGGGGTCAGCTGGCCAGCCCCATCACCTGTGGCACCTTCCCAAACTGGGGATCAACAGGAGGGAAGGTAACAAAGGGAGGGGTTAGAGATTTGTTCATCTCATTATCCAGACTGACTATGGGAGCTCTTACAATTGAGTCCAATTTATTTTCTCTTGCAAGATGCCTACCAGTAAAATCAATGGCAGAGGTACAGCTGATGAACCTTTTTCTACATTTTTTGTGGAGGTGTTTGCATAAAAAAAAAAAAAAAGAAGAAGAAGCTTTTACAGCGGTCAGAGACAGACCAGCTTTAAAACTGATACGATCAATACCTACTTTACATTCCCCAGACAGCAAACTGTCCATTTTTAAACAAGCACCATCCGTTAAGGCAGAAATCTCAATAAAAACTAAATTTAATCAATTCTTTATGCAACTGTTTTTGATAAGGTTAATCCATTTAACACTACCACTTTCTCAGATGCAAGCTTGATGCATCCAATTTCAAAGTACTCCTCTTTAAAGACACCCCTCCTCTTTTATTTAAATCACACTTATTATGCCCAACACACCACACCAAACTTAACTTCAGTATGTTGTGAGGCTTGTGAAGTGTGTTATTACTTGTGTATCCACAGTGCTCTCTATACTTTACAGCTCTTACCAACTAAAGAGATGACCATGCCAGTAATGTGGCCACCAGACTGTCCTGGACAAGCCAAACATCCTTCCTTCCATCTAGGATGAATCCTCTCACATTCTACCTTCAACGTGCCTTTGCTTAAATAGTTGTTACTTCTGTTAAGCACCGGCAGCAACAAGATAGGTCAAGGTGATTCTGTAATTAACTCTTACTGCTCCTGATACCTCACCATCATAAATGCACTCCTCTCTACAAAAATGCCAGGAGCAAGACCAGCATATATCTTACAGCCATACTTGGACACCAAGCCTACTTTGGCTTTCAGACATGCTCAACCTGTAATTCAATTAACCACAGACCTCAAACACACTGTACTCTTCACAAACACCAACTTAAACCATCAAAGCTCACAACAGTTCACCTCCAAAAGAAAAAAGCTTCTTGCTACGTAAAAAGCCCCTCACTACTCTCCTGATCCCCTACACTGGCCTTGTATCACCATTTCGATTTACTGACAGTTTTCAGCCCTCAATTTTAATAACTGATTCAGATTGATACTGTACTATTTAATCAGTCAAGAGACAAGTCTACATCTAAAAGCTATCAAATTTACCCATCAACACAATTTTCTAAATTTGCTTTAATCTGAGCTAGTGTTCATTTCTAAAAACAATTCTTAAATTACAAATGCAAACATGTACATCTCCAGCTCTTATCTCTACTGGATGGCATTACATACATACAACAAATACACAAATTGAGCTTCTCCAAAAAACAACCTACAGCAATTTTAACATTGCATTTAGTTAGTTGAATTTTTATGAGGAGTCTGCCAAGTGTTAGCTAAATAATGTACATAGCTTAACTGTGTGATGATGTAAATGAATAACAGGACTTTGATTTCTAACCATTCTAAGTCATTCTACCTACTATAATGTCCGCATACACCTTACAATTTGTTGTTCTTTTTCTACATCAATAACTTTTCTACTGCTTCAACAAAAGTCAACGCTGTGCTCCCTTTCTCCAGGGAAGCTAGGAAATTCAATCTATAAAACAAATGTGGGTACCCGCCCAATCATTCAAGTTTCATTTAAAATATAAAAGGGTGTTGCACTCAATTTGCACAGAGTCTCTCTGTTCCTTAGGTGGGGGGACACTACATGATGAATCCTATCAGTTCATCAGGTTTAATTTATCCACTGGTGAAGACCTAGGCCCCTTTTTTTTTTTTAAATGACATTTGTGGAAGTATTCGGCTTGCGAGAATAAAGACAACCCAGAACAAGAAGAGTGTCTAATGGTCACAGAATACTGAATAAAGAAATGTGTTCAGAGTCTTTTGGCAGCTCGAGGTCCTTAAGCCCCTGATCATCTTAGTCATGAAACACTAGAGTCCTTCTAGTGATGTACATCCCAAAATGTGGGCACTGTACTCAACTAGTCTAATCAATGCTGAATATAATGGAACAATTATAAATTAATCAGTCTCTAACTGATAGCAGGTGTGTACCCAAGAAGACTGAATAATGTAATCAAAAAGGTGCTTCAACAAAGTATTAGTTTAAGGGTGTGCACACTTTTAACCAGCTTATTATAAGTTTATTTTTTTATATTTACTCCCCTAACAGATTTGTTTTTCAATTGAATTGTACAGGTTATAGGTCACATTAAAAGGTGGGAAAAGTTTTGAAAGGATTTATTGTGATCTCTTTTTCTTTTTTATATACTACAAAAACCCGGCATTTTAACAGGGGTGTGTACACTTTTTATATCCACTGTATAAGCTTAAGTTATTGCAGAAGAGTTTGGGTATCACAGAGGGGACTTGACAACCATCTCCCAGTTTGAAGTAACCTGCAAGCTTGTTGTCCAGAGGTCCTGGTTTGCAAATCAGAAAAGTAACCATTCCAAAAAGGTGGGGTCTCAATATTTAGCCCAGGGGTCACCATTGGTTACTTTCTTACCTTCAGATGAGGACCCTGCCACTCTTACTGCATGGGTTCCATCTTTTAGCCACTTTACTCTCCCATCTTTTGACATGGACAACTATTTTTAAAGCATTTAGCTTAACTGTCAATGCCTGCAAGGGATAGAGGGTTGGATGCTTTCACCAAATCAAGATAAACTGTGTGAACAGCATGACTGTCAACTTGTGCAGCTTTCTCAAATAAGTTACTCCAATAGACAGGATCTTCACTTGATAAAGCCAAACTGCCAAGAGTCAAACCTAATGAGATTTCTAAAAATCAATCTGCAAGGTTTGTTATAATGCTTTCCAATGCTTTACAGAGGTGGTTCATCAGGCTAACCAGCTGTCTGCAACTCCTGGGCAGAGTGGTAGGGTCACCCTTATCTAGTGGCATCGCCACTGTGCATGCTAAACTTCAGAGAAAAAGCTAGTCTTTGAGAAGAGGCTCTGACAGCATGCTTAGCAATACTTACTTTAACATCTAGATATTACTGTCAGGTCCCACAGTACAAATATTTTTGGTCATGGTTAGCACCTTCAGTGTAGTTCCTTTGTGATAACGATGATGTATGGGTTTCTGGAATTCAATGACTTTGGACAGAATTCTCGACCAAAAGTGTTGGTGCCAATATATTTGTAAACTCATTGCTATCTAGTGGGTCAACTGGGAGGTACCATTTTGAAGGAGTTCACACCAACGGTGGGTACTATTCTTTAGTTTAGCATAGCTTAAAGAAAATAAAGAAAAATTATAAAAAACAGTGTCATATACTAACTTTATGGATTGCTTTAATAGACTCAATAGTATTTGTCAAGTTATTAGCAATATTTTTGATTTGAACTGTAAAATTCAAGAAGCTGTTTTCCTTTGCTGTAAAGTTTGTATTGGTAGTCCACCACACCATCATCAAATTCTCTACTAGAATTTCTTCTGGTTATGACTTGCAAACACTATGCATACAGTAAATGTCTTAAAGGAGCTTTCTGCATCAAGGGTTGATACACCTTCCAGTTTTGTGATTTGGTTTCAGAATTCACTTGAAGACAGTAGTACATGTGACATCTTTGAACTCCCGAGACATTTGCTTCAAGGGCTTTATGGATTTTGAAAGTGAACGTCATGTTTATGGTCAACCTTATTAGGGAAGAAAGAGGAATGGTGCATGAAATAGCTATATATTTATCTAAAAGTACCAAATCAAGAATATTACTTCTCCTGGTGAGGTCAATTCACAGAAACGTCCTGGAAAAGGTAGTTAACTTCCGAGTACACATGCTCCAGTTTACTGAAAGGTAGTTCACAGGGAGTTAAAAGCACATTTAGAAATCTTTTAAGATCATTCACGAGACACAGAGGGCGCCCTGGAAGAGGAACGCAAGTTGACAAGTTTGCCCTATTTGGGGTACTATGGAATTCAAGTTTAGTTTGCAGGTCTATGGGAATCTGCTTGGAGGCAATACGGTCATTGACAAAATAGGGATATGTCATCAGTTTTTAAGGATAGCAGGCACAAAAGCCATGTATGGAGGGAGGCAATTACGTATAAACATTTTTATGTTCCAAAAGTAAGAAAGCTTCAAGATCAGGCAATTTGAGAGAGAGACATCTGGCACTGTGAAAAGCCATGTTAGCATGATACAATTGCCAATGTGATGTCCCTTACCTGGGCAAAAAATGTGGAAGCTTTGGAACAAGTAGTAGTGCAGGCCCACCCTTTGCAAGGAATTGGAGCATAAATCTCTTATCCCACCCCAAAATACCACAAATTTAAACCATTGTTTAAGCCAATTATCTTAGCTTTGCACCTAGGTGTCATTTTTGAAGAAAGTGCTCCACTCGGAGACAGTCTCTTACTTGCATTTCTCACATGCATGATGAGTTCTGACATATGCATCTCAAGTCATTCAATCCCACATCACAGTAGTTTGCCAGGTGAAAGGGTTTCTAGAACCCTTGTAATAACATTTTGGTACTTGAAAGAGAACTCACAAGTCACCCTATCTTTGTCCAGCCTTGTAAGTGGAGAGTGTGTGTCAAACTGTGTTTGTTAGTACAGTGGCTTGGAATAATAGATCTGACTCTTGGTGACACACCATTTTCAATGTTGTTATAATACACTCAGGGCCAGTATCTTTAGCAATTAAAGAGCATGCAACTATTTAAGTCTGAACTGTTCGCAGCCCATTTAAACCAACAGATACACATAAAACACAAACCTTTCTGCTTTTTCTTATATCACTGGTAAAGGTATTCTAAGGTCTGCCTTACCTATGAGAAAAAATTTATACAGCGACTGCCTTAAAAGGAGTAATACCATCAGATGAAAACTCTTCCAAGTGCCAACTCCTCATTCTTATAACATTTATTTAAACATTGTAATTAAATAACTTCTTAATATACAACAAAAATAAATTCAAACATCTTTTTCCCTGCAATAAAGACATTCATACCATGGTAACCTTGAGAAGCTGCAAAGATTTTTTTTATAAATTTTTATGTTGAACAGAAAATGGGGCATATTGCATTAATAGTAACACAGCAGATATGCTTACATTAGCATGTCTACTAGAGAAAAGAGCTTAAAGTACTTACTACCCCACAGGCTTGCCATCACTGACTAGAATACCCAATTCCCCAACATAGTTATCTGATACAGCATACAAATCAACCAACGCATATGCAAGACCTTGTACTGAAGCTCCTGCCAATACATTCTGCTCCTACAATTTGTCTAAAAAACATATACTAAGCACTGGTATTTAAACGTTTATTACAATTCCACCTATTTTGGTGTTGTCAGCAAGTTTATTAACCCATACACCAAGTACTGCTAGAAATTTTCAGATAAGAGATCCCAAATACAGAGCCTCAGGGGCAACATGTTTCTGACTATTTCCTCTGCAAAGTATCCTTTAATAAATACTTAATTCAGCCAATCTACCATCCAATTACACAAGAGATAATACTCAAAAACACTGCATACTTCTTATAATTGCAAAATGCAGCACTGTATAAAATCCAAAAACATTACAAACAGAGAACCTCATTTGTGCATGCATCTTCAATAAAAATCAATTTATGTGCTTTTCAAAACCTTGCTGTAAAGTAACAAAATGAAGCACAATCCAAAGCTGCAATCCTCTTTAATGTAAGCACACATCTCTATCAATCTTATTTATGCACTTGCTCCTTTGAAAAAAAAAAAAAAAAAAAAAAGGCATATCTAGTAGTTATACAAACCATCACAGCCACTAATACTTGAGAGACTATCTTCATTATTCATGGAATGACCCATTTTATTTTCTTGGAGGTATTCCCCCTTGCAAACTAACAAGACCTAGAAAGCCCTTGCTTACCCTGAAGCCAACAGCACAGTTTTCCTACTTTGTTGCATACCACTTCAGAAGGGTTAGGGAGAAAAGTAACAAAACAACTTTAACACAAAAAAGGGAATATTGAATAATCCAAAATAAGTTAAAGCTCCCTTACCTTTTTTTCCAGTTTCTTCTTTAAATCCACGACCAGACTTGCCAAACAGGTTGCGTCCAACTTTACCCAACTGATCCTTGCAAGGCAAGAATCCTAGGACTTGTTTACCCACACACTTACGGCAGCTCTACAAGTTCCACAGATACTACTGGCCTCCAACAGCCTGCCTCCACATGCTTTCTGGGCTATGTGAATATACACATCAGTAGTGTGCGCTCAGAGGCAAATGCTCCACAGGTGCAACACCTAGTGCTCTCATCAAATGTCACGTGTCCTCCCCGGCCAAATAGCTAGCCCAACGCAAGTTAAATACATCATGGTCAAGCTTTATCCCTTATGCCAAGGAGCTGGCACTATGAATGATCTGCAAGCACACACACAAGCGCTGTAAGGAGCAATGGCGGCAAACTCCCAACAGTTATGGTCCAGGAAAACAAAGCAGGTTAAAATATCTTATCACACTCATTCAGTAACAGACTGTGTCCTGAAGAAGGCGGACAGAATCAAATGTTGCACAAATATATTTAAATTTGTGTACTCAATACTGTTTTCTTCTAAATATCAGCACTTTTCACTGAAATCACCAGTTATTTGTACATTAAGTACCTGTATTAACTGCAACCTTCAAAAACACAACTCTTGGTATCAAGTAACACAAGCAAGATTTGTCAATCCCAATTCCTATCTAGCTGGACCCTAGCTCGACTGCTACTACTTGGGTCTTAAAGTAACACTTGCTTTCCAAGCCTACTGTCAGAGCCCTCAATTCAGACCAAAAGGATGGATGACTTTGTACCTCAAGCAAACTTTTCACTATTTACTGGGAAGGCAACATGTACGACAGTGTTATCTACATGGTTAATACTGCAAACAATGAAGCATTATATTGCACACGTTCAACTATTCAGATCTGCATTTCACCCAAGCTGAGAGAGAAACATTTCTAACCTTAGTATCATCCTCTTTCATACACAAGGCTCATAGAATGTGCACCCTTCAATAAGATCTCCTCACTGAACTTGCTGGAGAAAATGCTGAGGGATATAGACTACAACAAAATAAAAATGCTACAGTACTGGATAACTCTGATCCAAACAAAATGCAACTGAAATAGATCCCTCGTGCTTGTAAGGCTTACAAACTTAATGAGCACCAAAATGTACTTTCCGTTTAAGTGAGTTTCTAGCCATTTTTCCACAGTGCAGTACTGGTACTACAGTAGTAATTTAGTTATTAGGATGACAACCTCCATTCTGGAACATAAAAAGGGTCACCTATTTGATATACAACTGACATACTCATTCCTCAAAGGATTCCATTGCATTTTTTATTGGGGGGGGGGGGGGGGGAGATAACCGACATTCTTCAATATATTGCTATACTACTTTCATTTTAAAAATTTTATAAGATTTTGTTGCCACATGAGCTTTCATACTTTGCTCAAACAAAAGCAAAACAAATAAGGCTAACCAGCCCTACATAGGGATACCTTTCTGGTATCAATATCCCTAAACAGTTTGACCTTCTAAACTCACCAAAATATGAGAGGGGAGATAAAAAATGCTAATCATACAAAATTAGACTCCTGACAAAAAACAGAAGGCATTTATGAATTCCACCTAGCAGCTGTTAACTTTCAGGAGTATCCACTAGAGTCACAGAAAGATTGGACACAAGGAAAGGAGGAGGCATAATAAGTGTGGAGTGAGGAGCGAAAAATGGGAACACTGGCCGTTTCAAGTTCTTATCCCTTTCCTCAAAGTCTACAGGACACAAGTTTTTGATGGCCCATAGAACACGGCACACATTACTAGAAACTGCAGTCCCTCAATGCTGTAGTTTGGGTTAGTACCGGATAAGAAAGCATACCAGTGAAAACTTAACCAGTAAACCAGCCAATTAAACAGCAGCTACTGAACTCAGCAAGACAGGTAAACTGAATGATGTTAAAACAAGCCCTCAGCCACCAGTAAACAGAATGATGCTAAAACAGGCTCTCAAACAGCCACTATGTTCATATTCAGACGAAGTTACAGATACCCTACTTTGTGATTCAGAACCCATCATTAAGAGGAAGAGATCATCTAGGATGGAAGCTCATTAGCTTAAACAGGGTGCAACTGCAAATGGTTAAAGCAGAGGTATTCTAAACTAGTTTCAAGAACACTCATGCTGAAACAGCATGTAGAAACACTCACTCTGAAAAGCACTATCAACCATCAAAAATACAATACAGAAATCTATCTAATGTGGGACTTAATAAATTTATACTGCAAAAGCAAAAGAAAGAAGACTGTGAACGCTGGACTGTCCATTTAGTTTACCGTGCATCGTGTAGTCGTTTCACTTTTTCTTTGTTAACCAGATTAGTGACCCATTTCAGTCACAGCCTGGGTAGTGTACAGAACTGGCATGCACATCTAACAAGAGAAATATAATGCTACAGCAGTGAGAGTTCACATTACCAACAAAGATAAAAGTTTAACAAGTGCATATAAACATCAAACATTTTGCTGGTAATGCAAATTTCCTGTCTACCAAATTTGCTCTGTCTACTAAAAGCATATAACTAAGAAATATATTTGGCTCTTCTGAATGTGCTGGAGGAGCTTTGAACTGAAATGCAACAAAGAAAGCAT
>NC_056729.1:283274494-283294494 GCF_019279795.1 Protopterus annectens | reverse complement strand
CCAAGTGACATCTCCAGGTGTTTCTGCAGTTACATCCTACTGTGCCTCTTGGCATCAAATATTGCCTGCTCATATTTGCATTAATAATTCCAAAACCATGCTACATACACGGTATCAGAATATTTTATCTTGAAGCATACACGATGGCAAACACAATTGTACTGATGTAGGACATCTGTCAATTAGTATTTGTTAGAACTGTAAGGTGATAACTTGATTATTTAAAGGGTGAAGCCATACCCACTGGGAGTTAAAGGTACACACTCAGTAGAGCTCTACCGGAGGGAATGAGTTAAGCAAAGATACAAAACATCCTAGGCCTTAAATACCTGTCCTATATGGACAGATTCAAAAAACTTCAACTATTCTCTGTCTCATATCACCTACTTAGAGGCTATCTCTGATTGACTTACAAAGCCATGTCTGACCCAGCTCTGTTAGAAATGTTACATCTAAAGAAATCCCAATCCCTTCACACCACATGCTCCAGAGACCTCAACCTCATTACCACAATCAACAGAAAGTGCTGGAGGGACAGGTTCATAACCCAGAGACTGCCCGTGCTATGGAATAGACTTCCCATACATGTCAAACAGAGCACCTCACTGGCCCTCTTGAAGAGAAATATTGATGAGTGGACAGGAAATAGAAAATTCACCCTGGGGATAAATCCAGTGGCTCTACTCAACAGAGGCACTGGGAACTAAGGTCAGGTGGCACGATGCCAGGTTAATCCTATGGGCTAGGCTTGTAAAGGCTCCAGGGCCATTAGCCTAGTACACACCTATGAACCTAAATAACAAAAGAAAATTATTTTAATTACAGTAGTAGATTGATGGATTGCTATAGTGCTAGATTTTCTCCAGATAAGAGGAGATTCAACTAAATCATGAACAAGATAAATCTGATTGAGCAACACCTATCAGTATTTCTGCAGAGTGATTATGTGACATTCTGCCTGCTAATGACAATTATGTAACTCTTAACTCAATTATGCAAAAGAGTGTCAAGCAAGAAGCAGCTTTATGAAAGCTATTAGTAGCTCTGACGTTTTCCAGTTAAGGATGTTTAATGAGATAATAAATGAATTGGCATGTGATTTCCTTATTGCTCAGCATTTACCTAAGGAATAAAAGGCTATAAAAGAACAGAGAGCAGTGAATATAATGCCACAGTTCAGAAAATGCCCCATTATTTTAACCTCTTTGTCAAGAAAACTTACAGCAGCACCTCTGAACTAGGTAAATTTATTTAAGAATATAAATAAGTCAAGTCATTTGCTGTTACAGAGTGCAGTCTGTAACTACAAATTATGTATGATTAATTCACTGCAGTTCTTTGAACCTACAGGTGTGTTTAGCATATGGCACCTGGAAAGCATTATATGTCCAGATTTCTTAAAATGTATTTATTTATTTCCATTTGCTGACTGGAAATGTCCACATAAGAAACTAATTTTTAGTGGAATCCCAGGACAAAAGCTCCAACATACAACTTAGGATGCATACACATTATAAACATTTTACAATATAAAAATGTACTTAAAAGAACATGACAGTTAATAATACAAATATAAAACATAAGCCTGTATTTCACACGCAGAGACAGTAGATAATGTATGTATCTACAAATACAAAAAAGAGAGCAATCTTAGAAAACAGGAGCATACCTCTCAACTGTACAGATTTTCAGTGTCCAGATTTTTACTTCATATTTTTGTCAATTTTTTCATAAAATTGTGTTTTTCTGGCAAATTAACAGTAAATCATTGAAGACTGAAGTTAGAAAATAATGACACATTTGAGTTTCAGACTTCATACCCTTCAGAAAATTAATTCTAATGTAAAACCTGTTATTCTATCAACTTTTTAAGTTTGTAAGAGCAATATTTAGAAAGTGTCCCTAGATTTGGGCCTTTGTCACACTTTTATTAATGGCTTTGTCCAGATTTCTTGCTCTAAGAGATTGAGAGGTATGAAAAGGAGTCCATTAAATGTGGGCTTGTATACTACTAGCTAATAGCAGTCATGAAAGTCAAATATTAGCTAGTAGTATACAAGCCCACATTTAATGGACTCCTTTAAATGTGGGCTTGTATACTACTAGCTAATAGCAGTCATGAAAGTCAAATATTTTGAAAAACAACAGTTCTCTAAAGAAAATGAAAAAGAGAGAGTGAACAAAAAGTGAAAAGATTAAGAGCTGAGGAATGACAGCAGTTAGAAAGGAAGAGAAGAAAACACTTAGAGATGGATACACACACATATAAAATAAATGAGAAAGCTAATCACTCGGAGCATAAATGAGCACGTAACCCAGTACTGGCAGATGTACTGAGTTTGGACATGGACTTCAGAGCAATCCTGAAGGATTATTTTGCAGGATTCTGTCCTGATGAATAGCCTTTGATCTGGTAAAAAAGGTGGAAAAGCTGATTGAGGCCAGTGCTGTTATTTAATAAAGTGGGTAAGATCACTGATAATCTAAAAAGGGATTGTACAGTAGTTGTGATGCATGGTCTGTGGATTGTCACATGGCTTAGATTTCCGGCCTGCTCTGCTCAATTCTTTTTTTTTTTTTTTGTCAATGTTCTCTTGATGAATGAATAAACAAATAAAGCATTGACAGAAAATATTCTCCACAAAATCACTAAAACTTACTCTATCATTTATTGGTATTTGGTAACTGGGGTAGGGCACTGATCTTTATAGACATTTTTAGACTCAGCCTGGAATCTGATTATGTGACTTGCTCAGTCAGTGTCACAAATAGAGGCTGAAGGAATCAAACCGTAGACTACTAGACCACAGGAAGCAGTTCATTAACATTTCCTTAATCCTCTACACCAACTGCCAGGACAACAGAGAGACAAACAGATCATTCCATATTTGATAGAAAAGAACAAATGAATCAAGATATCCCATATAAAGAAGTCACTTTTGTGACATGGAGGGATAAAGCCCTAATATCACCCAGGAAACCCAAGTTTGATTAGTAACTCAAATGACTGAATGAGTAACAGGGAGGATGGGCCAACCTATCCTAAAGGGAAGGTAGAGACGGCGGTCATATGAGTGCTCCCTGCATATGATCCCTGGCAGAGGCTGGGGATGTGGTCCAAACAGAGCAAGTAACCCCTTTTATGTACTGCTCATGGTAGGGAGGGAGAATGAGGGTGACTCATAATAAGTAAAAAAAAAACCTCTATGTCAACAGATGGCATGCAGTCCAAGGATGCCCCAAGGACTCGTATTGGCCCCAACCCTGGTGGAGTAAGTCTGGATGAGATCAGGAGGGGTTGGTAGGCCTGACAAAGGTCGGGCTGTGTGGGTAAAAAAAAATATCACATAAAAATTTTTATTTTTATTTTATTTATTGTACATTTGTTGACCGGGCTAGTCTAGCTGGATATATTTCCATTTTCAGTAGAGGCCCGGGGAGAAAAGCTCCACAAAAACATAACAATTGAGACATAAACAATGAGACATATTGTTAATAAACACATTGAACTACTAATAAGAAAAAGTATTAATAAAAACAATAGTAGTAATAATAATAAAACCTAGTGATAAAGTTAACAAAAAATTTAGGCACACCATCAAAAGTTAAGACTAGGGTTAGGCCAGTTTCAAAGCTTCTAAGTTAATTCAAATAGGCTATGCAATAAGGCTCCTACTATAATAAAGAAGAACAAGTGGAAAGAGAAGAAGGAGAAAAGTGTAAGATAAAGGGAGAGGGAAGAGACTGTAGTCAAGAAATGGGAGAAGAACATGAGAAAAAGACAACAAGAGGAATATAAATAAGTGATACAAATCAGAGGATATGGGAGAGGTAAGAGAAATGGGTCAGAGCATAGAAGGAATAGTAGGAAAAGAAAGATAAATGCTAGGTCTTCAGCACAAGATAGGGTAAAAGGTCAGAAAACAGATGTCAGATACAGGTGTGAAGGCTGCCAGCCTAGCCAGATAGGATTTTATACATAATTCTGTCATTTGTAAATATGAATGTTGAATTACAGGCTTATTTTCTTAAATGAAAGAATATGCTGTGAAATGTTGAACTCAAAACAATGTAGCAACATTGCCCTCTGCTGTAAAGAAAACCAAGTCAAGCATTTCTTGTCTGTCCTTTGAAATTGAAATTATTTCATGACTGTCTTTAATCTTTACAATTCGGCTCCAGCCAGGCTAGAATGAAGGCTTCCTGCCTATTGTTTTAAGGCTAAAGTTAATGACCAGAATTTACATATGGAATGTCCTTTATTGCTCTGGTTTCTGCCTAGGTGTAAAAGAATGTAAATTCAGTTTCTGTCAGCCTGGGAACACCAAGAAAGTGTAAAAAAATGATGTAATGGGAATCAGGAATGCAATAGCAATTTAAACAGAGAGAATCAGAAGGCATTAAGTATTTTTGTCTTGATCATCCAACTCACAGCACTGTCTTGCTCATATGTAAGTTATCTTAGACTTGTGTTTTCTTTTAGAAATAGCTAGGAACTAGAAAGATTAGATGGTTTTTCTGTGATATCAGAATTGTACTACTGAATTATTTTAAGTATTTTTGTGTGATCTCTGAACTCTTGACTAGCACTGTGTAATAAGAAGTATTATCTTGTGTTTTTATTATTTATTATTAAATATTTTAAACCCTTTTAACTGTGGCTGTTTTGTGTAGAGATAATTTAAGCTCTTAAGAGTACTTGCATGCCTTTGGTAAAATTGTACAAAGCCACTCTAATAGCTTTAGCCCTGGGCTATACTACAAATTGGATAATAATATTGCACAGTAATAATTGGACACCCTATTAAGGGCTTTTGAGTAGCTGATAAATATTAGTGGGTGGTGGCAGCTGGTACTACCTTATAGTCTGGGAAAAAGGGGCACAGCTGGAGAACCTGTGCCAGCCTTTCCCAGGAGTGTCTGTGTGGTTGTATAACCTCCTATTTCAAAGTGCATATGTGCGTATGTGTGTGTGTATGTGTGTGTGTGTGTGTGTGTGTGTGTGTGTGTGTGTGTGTGTGTGTGTGTGTGTGTGTGTGTGTGTGTCAGCTACTTGGGCAGAGACATGACGCACTGGTTGGAGAGAGAGGGTGCTAGAGGTTTTAGCTTGCTCACTAGGCTGAGATCTGGACCCTATAGCTGTGCCAGTGGGGAGTCTTATTGGGGACCTGGAGAGCAAAGGAGTGACCAGCCCCAGACTGACTGTGATCTCTGTGTGCCCTTAAGGGAAATGGCACTTTACTGTGTGTATTTGTTATCCTTTCCTCATATATGAGACGCCCCCTCTGGTGTTAGTAGTGAGGATTGAGGCTCCTTAATTGCTGTCACAAGAGGCATACAAATAAACATCCATTAAATAGCTGAAAGGTAAAAAAAATACAGCTTTAATGTTTTTGTGGAAGATGATCCTCCTTCACCACCTCCTTCTGCAGACCTTTATTCTTGCACTCTGAGTTTTAAAATAATTCTTCATGATTATGCATCAACACCTCCTAAGGAGACTGCAGACCTTTTTTTTGTCCCTATCAGGACCACGATCAGTCTTCTATTAGTACTAGTGGCCCATCTGTTCACACTGTACAGCTTGTTTGGCATTCAACAGTACCTCATTGGGTCTCTGTTTTCAAGGTGGACTAACTTTTTAGGACTGGACAGCACTAACAGGACAGCACTACCTGTTGCATTTCTTAGACTGCCACTGAAGTCAAAACATCACCTTCTATTCAAGCAGTTCTACTATTATCTCCTGAAACTTTAAAATATATACTGAACCTGACTAGGTATTCTAATGTAATATTTTATCACTGTTCTCTTCTACTGCTAAGACATCAGATGAACTGAAGTAAATCATGACCTAGATAACTGTGGAATCCATTTTGGAATTCTTAAATAAAGGACATGAATGCTTTGACATGGGGAGGGAAAGAGATACAGAAAGAGAGAGAGGCTTTCAGATCAAGCAGTAGACAGACAGCTGAAAACCCATAATCCTCAGACAGAATGGTTTACAGTTAATTTAAATAGAGATTGGAAACAATTGGAGTTGTGGGTTCTGTAATTCAGCAGTGAAGACAATGATAAAACAGGGCAATTTTAAAAGCAGACATAGAGGTAGTGCAATTACAAAAATAATCAACCTTTGTGTGAAACAGATATGGAAATCAAAAAAGAGAAAAACATTGCAATTCTCCATTGAAGTAGCATCAAATATTATTAAAAGATACCATAGCATTTAGGAAACTCAAGGAAACGTGGAATGAAGAAGACAAACACCGACACAAAACAAAGCTGAAGGAAACATTAAAGGTGAAAAGGAAGGGCCCAACCTAATGAAAAGATAGCCTGCATAATCAAAATGGAGATATAACAGAGAAAGACAAAGTGGGTGAGAGTGAAGTTTAAAAATAAAAGGGGACAGGCAAAAAAGGATTATGAAAAGGCATGCTTTCTGAATGCTTCTGCTTAGCATTTACAAAGGGAGATAAGGTAAATTTACAGTACACAATAAACATCCCAAGAATAAGTGGAGTGGAATGTTATCCCTTCCCAGAAAAAATAAGACTAAAAGGGCTGCAAAAATACTGAAGGTAGGGAAATGCAACCTGAGCCTGATGTGGTCCATCCTAGAGTTCTTAGAGAGTTGAAATGAAAACTGGCAATGTCAGTAAGTAAACTTTTTAATAAATCATAATAAATCATAAAAGATGTCAAAATTTTTGAATATTCCCAAAGAGTGGAAAAGGTACATGCAATCACCTTCCCATGTGTGGGAGTAAGGCAGAAACTGAAAATCATTAGCCTGTCAGTTTGAGCTTGTAGGTGGGAGGTTGGCATAATGGTGAAGGTGTTTACCCTACAGACACAAGGTGCAGGGTTTGGCTCTCACATGGAGTAATTGACTAGGCTTAAAAAGGCACTAATTAACCTTACATTTTTGGAAAATCTTGAAATTATTGGCTTGAATGATGCAACCAGCTGTTTAATTTTTAAAGCTCTAACTTCCTTCTGAAAAAAGGGGGAGATTCACTGTGGTGTCAGAAGAAATATTTTAAGCTAAAAAAAATAAACACAGATGATGGAAAAAAAAGAAATGAACAGGAAGTAGTGAAAATGAAAATATTAAAAGAGAACTAGGAAACTGATGGAAGTCCTCAAGAGAGTGTTACAAAAGGTAATCACTCCAAAGTGGCTTCAAACATCATTAAAAAATGAAGAGAAAGACGTGCATGTTAAAGTTGGATTATGAAAAAATGAGCAGGAAAGACAAAGGATGAGGGAAATGAGGGAGAGGTGTGGAGCGAAAGTGGCTACATAAGGACTAAACTTGATAAGTGAAAAAACAAAAAAGATCAGCACAGAAAAACATTCCATTGGTGAAGGTCCCATAGAAAATTTGAGACGGTGAATTGTAGTGAATCACTGAGATGGGCATAGCTGCTTTGGTCAGCTTATTTGTAGATATAGTTTTCCTTTCTCGATATTATTACATTTGATATTTTTTTTGTTTTTGCTATTTTGTATGTTCGAACTTTTTTTGTCTGTGTTTTCAATTCAACATTAAATTAGTTCAAAAAAGTAGAAATACTCCTGGATGACCACAAGAACCAAAAAAACAGACTGGAGGATGCAGAAGAACAGAATGAAATCCACACAATGCTAACGTAATAAAAACTTTTAATCCACACTTTCATAACCAAACTTCTTCAGAATAAACTGTACATTCTCTACATCACATTTAAAAACAGTTTTGAAATGCCTGTGCACCGATAAACATGTCTTTCCACTTAAACAGTTACACAATTAATCAATAAAATTTCAAAGCTCAGGAAGTTATTTCCTTATATAGACTCTACGGTCTTTCAAAAAACATCTAATGTTAACAGCATAATTTATACCAGTTTTTTTTATCTGAATTTAATCTGATTTGCCATAAAGCCTCCTTTTGTTCAAGATTTGTTTTGAAATTGCCACCCCTAAAATCATAACTTCCTTGCTCCAGCACAGAAAACAAATGTTTTTTGTACATGGGACAGGTGATAGTATGCTTATAAAAAGCATTTGTCTTGTCTTATTTTCTGATATTATAATAATGTTCCTTTATTCTACTGCATAGGGCTCTTGTAGTCATACCAATGTAGAATGCACTACAGTGTGCACACATACCAATGTATACAACTCCTTTACTCTTACAGTTAAAGTGTCCTGGAACTTTCAAAGTATAAGGCAAATGTTCTAAATTAACTAAGGGACCTTCAGAAATATATTTACATATGTTACAGTTCCCACACTTATACATGCCCCATCTTTTTTGTGTGATGTTGAGACAAAGAACAAGTTTGTTTCTCTCTCTTTCTAACATGTTTTTTTTTAAATTATTTTGATTTTTATATACAAACCTTGGTTGGGTCCCCACAATGGATTGTAAATCTTAATTTCCCTCCAGTTGTCAGAAATAATGTTTCTGATAATACCACTATCTACAGTCATGTCCAAACAAAAATAATTACCAGCATCAGATGTGTTCCTGTCATGGTTCTGTTTTGTATTAATGTTGGAAAACCCATGCTCAAGTGTGGCTGGAAAGAGACTGTCCCTATTCTGTGTGACATATTCAACCTGCTCTTTCAATAGAATCTTACTATACCCTCTTTTAACAAACAAGGTGGTAATAAATTCTATCTCCTTCAAAAAGTCACTTATTTCACTTGTCATTTGACTGACTGTTATGAGCTGTCCTTTTGGAATATTATTCTTCATGTAACAAGGGTGCATGCTGGTGTAATGCAAGTAACTGTTAGTGAAAGTTTCTTTTCTGAAAATCCTACTGACTTATAAAGCTTAACATCCCATTCTAAAATCACATCCAAAAATGGACTTTTAGTCCCACATCCCCCAGGACAAATTTTAAATATCCTGATCTGGAGTTAAGGGTATCAACAAAACTTTGCACTTTTTGTACATCCCCAACCGTGACAAAAACAAGTCATCAATAAACCTCTTAAAAAATGTAATTTGGTATTCCATGAATAGTGGTTCCAGCACAGTACACTCCCAGTGACCCATCACAATGTTTGCAAAGGATGGTACTTCAGGGGACCCCATAGCTACCCCCAAATTTGTTTGTATTTTTTTTTGTTAAATACAAAAAGAAATTGTTTAATAAAATGTCTTTTAATTCACAATAGAAATTACTTTCAGAATTGCTAAATGTGGAAAATTTATTTAAGTATTCTCTAACTTGTTCCACTCCTTCAAAGTGGGGAATACAGATGAAAAGAGAGACAACATTAAGACTAAACATCACTTGTGTAGTGGGATCAAAAGCTGCAACTAAAGTGTATTCCCTGATACTATTTAAAAAGTCCCATGAGTCTTTTAAGTATGAATTCATTTGGTGAACAATGGGATTTAACTTAGAGTCCACCAACGAGGAAATACCCTCTGTGATATAATTTGGGGCAGGTACAATAGGACAGGTTTTACTTTTATGTGTTTTAGGAATTCCAAAGAAGGAACCTAATTAGTTCAATCATACACAGTAGAACTATATATATATATATCTTTACATAGTATCTATTTTAGGTGGCCAAATTCCTGAAGAATGGAAATAGTATCTATTTTAGGTGGCCATATTCCTGAAGAATGGAAACAGCAAAGTTAAAGGCAATACTCAATACTTTGGATTACTAAAAAACAGACAAGACAAATCTCTTAGGTGATTCAGACTATTACAGATGTGTGCAGATGTCTTATTTTTCAAGAGTTAGAATATATGAAGTTTCCTATTATACTGAATTTTGTATTGAGATAATATTATCATATGTTTCTGTGTGATTAATATGACAGGTAAAAGACGTAAAGTTGCCATTGTTTTTTTTTTCAACATACAGTACAGTAAGTGACAACATAGCGAGCGAAATCCAAGCAAAGAATTTCTGTACACTGTCAGAATTCAACAACAGCCCTACCACAATGCTTGTGGTGTCTACGCATTCAGAAAGGGTACAGTAAGTGTATATATAGTGCACACTTTATGGTAACCTTTATGATTCCAGCCCTTTATTCTCCAGTGGATTAAATAAACTATTTATAGACTATATCAGAAAGTCCAAATGAGAGCTTTCTCTGCATATATGATACATGTGAATAAAAGTAGTTATATCACAAATTTTGTATAAGGCTGTCTCTGTTTTATGGCACCTACAAATTAATATTCTGTCCAAAGAAAAATCAGATGTGAAATGATTTATGTTATTAAATATTTTTTAAATGGCATTAATTTTCAGGCTGCAATAAACAATATACAGGAGTGGCTGAATCCTAATAAATTATTATTTAGTATTAGCAAGTGTTATATTATGCTATTCGATAAAAAACAATGACAAAAAGGCTTTTGTGTAATTACAGGCTAAGCAACATGTCACAGTACAGACACTTCGGCAGTGTCTGGAAATTCATGATGACAGGCTTGAGGTTATAATGTGTGTTATTGTTACTGTATAAAGTTTTCATAAGGTCATAGCTGGGATATGCTGGAATAGTGTAACATGTTAGTGAATGACGCAGAATTGTAGACAAAATACAAAAAGATGACTCGAACTTTACAGAGGTAAAAGGTTGTATTTATAATGAAGAATAAAATTACTGGACCTTTAGACTTTTAGAGTTTCTGGAGGTTCAGCAATGATGTTATAATGGGATATAAGGCACAAGAAATCAATATTTACTATCCTGTTTAGCTCTGAATGCTGTAACAACATCTTTTAGGAATAAGAAGGTAATTTGAAACTGCTAGCTGTTCTAGTAATGCACACACACACACACACACACACACACACACACACACACACACACACACACACACACACACACGCATATATATATATATATATATATATATATATATATATATATATATATGGGTCTACTTCACATGACTGAAACTTCATTTGACTTAATTTCATTTGTCTGAGACCAAAATACATAATTTTCAAAATACTGAAAACCCACTTGACTGAAACTCATTATACTGAAACCTTGCAATGCTAAATTTCAAAATACTAACTTGTAAACCATAGACATGAACACTTACAACACCAATGACTAACTCTTTCCAGAACTTAAAAACTACTTACGTACCCTCTTAACAGAAACCGGACGATATACTAGGTGGGAGGCTATGCCCCCCACACCACTCAATGTGGGGGGCTGTGCCCCTCAGAACCCCCCTAACTATATATACTAACTCCAGGATTGCACTGCAGTGGGAAGAAGGTCATATACCCTTTACTTGCTTTACAGTAGTCTACCTGCTGTCCCTACTGCTGGGAATACACAAAACATCCACCATATTACTTGAGATACTTCCCATAAAAATGTAAACAGGCATACCCACATTTAGAAACATTACAACACTAGTTTCTACATGACTATCGGTATTCTGACTATCAGCACTATAAGTTTCAGCAATTCTTTTTATCACAAGCAAGTCACAGGAGAAGGGAAACCCACATCATGTCTTTTGCTTACAATTCAGTATAATGAGATTCAGTCAAATGAGTTTTCAGTATTTTGAAAATTCAATATTATGGTTTCAGTCAAATGAAATTCAGTTAAATGAAATTTCAGTCATGTGAAGTAGACCTATATATATATATATATATATATATATATATATATATATATATATATATATATCTCATCATCAGCCCCCCCTTTCCCATTTTTCTACATGGGGTCAAGGTATCGTGTTAACTGTCACCAACTCTCTCGATTCAGTACCACACTCCTGCCTTCTTCAACACTCATGCCTGACTATCGCAGATCTTTTTTCACACAATCAATCCACCTCTTTGCTGGATGTCCTCACTTCCTATTACCTTCTTCCTGTCTGTCCCAAATCTTCCTCACCAGATTGTCTTCTGCATTTCTACACATGTGCCCAAACCACCGTAATCTGTTCTCTTTGATCTTTTCTGCAATTGGAGCTACTTTGGCTTCTGCTCTAATGTCCTTATTTCTTATCTGTCCCACAGTGTGCATCCTACCACCTTTCTCAGGCACTTCATTTCCATCACATCTAGCTTCTTCAACTGTTTTGCCTTTACTGCCCAGGTTTCTGTACCACACAGTAGTACTGGTCGCACCACTGTCTTGTACACCTTACTTTTCAGCTTCTTTGGCATTCTTCTGTCATAGACTATACCTTATACTCTATGCCATTTAGCTGCAGCCCCTCTGATTCTAGCTTTGACCTCTTCATTCAGACTATCCTTCTCCTCAACCACTCCTCCCAGATACTTGAAGCTGTTTACCTGTTCCACTGTCTTCCCTTCTATCTCTATTCTCAGCTTCTTCTGATTTCACCAATTTGCTGCCATTACCACCATCTTATCTGCGCTTAGTTTCATCCCATGTACCTTCAGATTTGCATTCCATTCTCCAATCCTTTACTGAAGTTCTAGCTCAGAGTCTGCCTATACTGCCACATCGTCTGCATACAGCAGCTTTGTTGATCTGTCCCCTCCAACCTGCTTGCTAATGTAGTCCATCATCAGTATGAACAGCAGTGGGCTCAGAGCTGAACCCTGGTGTACATCCACTCCCACTGGGAACCCCTCTGTGAGGCCAAGTACTGTTCGTACTTGAGTCACTGGGTCCTTGTACATAGCGTGCACTAATTCTACCAATGTTTCTGGGACTTCAAACCACTGCAGTTCTGCCCAGATCAGCTTTCTTGGCACTGTGTCATATGCTTTCTCCAAGCCTAGGAATGCACAGCTGGCGTCTCTCCTCATCTCTAGCTTCTTCGCAAGTATCTATCTCAATGAAAACATCAGGTCACTTCTGCTGCATCCTGATATGAATCTGAACTGCTCATCTCTCATATTACATTCTACTTCTCTGCATATCAGTTTATCAATCACCCTCTCCAGAACTTTCATGCAATGTGATGGGGTTTTGATGCCTCTGTACAGCCCACAGTTATGGATGTCCCCTTTGTTCTTGTACACTGGCATGAGTATGCTTATTCTCCAGTCATCTGGGATATGCCTTTCTCTCCACTCTGCTATTAGTACCCTCAGGAGCCATTTCTCCACTATCTCACCCAGTATCTTTATCATATCAGCTGTAACCTCATCTGATCCTGCTGCTTTCCCTGACTTCATTTTCCTTAGTGCTGTTCTTACTTTTTCTAGGGTGGGCTCCTCCTCTGCTCTCATCGTAGGCTGTTTCTTGGGCAGTACAGCTTCTGTGGGGTTTTCTTAATTCAGAAGCTTCTGGAAATACTCCTTCCATCTGCCTTTGATGTCCTGTGGACTGGTGAGCAGGTTGTTGCTGGCATCTCTTATGAAGGGTGTCTGACTATCTTCTTTATCTTTCTTTCTTTGCCTCACAACCAGATATAGTTTCTTTGTGCCCCTTACTGTCACTTTCCAGAAGTTGGTATAGTGCCTCTGATGCCCTATTCTTTGCTATTGCAACTCCTTTCTTAGCTTCTTTTTTAGCCAACCAGTAGTCCTTCCTAGCCTGGTCAGTCATTTCTGTCTCCCACTTCTTCTTGCACTCCTTTTTTCTTTTGATGACTTCCTGGACTTTTGCATTCCACCACCAGCTTTCCTTATTTCCATACCTGACTCAGCCACATATCTTTTCTGTAGTCCTAACACATGCATTTTTTTAGGCGCTGCCACTCTTCTTCAACTCCACCTATTTCCTCCTCTTCTTGGGGTGCTAGAGCCCTGAGTAATTCCTTGAACTGCTGTACTTTCTCTCCAGTCAACTTCCAGGTCTTCAGCCTGGTCTCTGTTGACCTTAGAGCCTTCTCTGACCACTGCTTGCAGCTGATTGTGGCAACTACTGGTTTATGCTGTGAACCGACTGTTTCACTGGGGATGACTTTGCAATCATGGATTCTACCCCAGTGCCTTTTCCTTACTAGGAGGAGGTCTACCTGAGTTGCATGTTGGCTACTCTTGTATGTGATCTTGTGACTGTCTCTCTTTCTGAACCATGTGCTGGCTGCTATCAAGCCATTTGCCAAACAAAAGTCTAGAATGGCTTCTCCTTCTTTATTCCTATTTCCCTACCCATGTGCACCCAGGCAGTCCTCATATTCTGTTCTGTATGTCCTGATATGTGCATTCAAGTCACCCATTATCAACACAAATTCATGTTGTCCTGCTTTATCTAGTAGGTCCTGCAACTGCTGTCTGAATGCACTATTTTCCTCACTATCACACTCCTGCTGTGGAGCATAGGCTGACATCCCCACATATTATCACATTAATAACAATGTCCTAAGTACACAAACAGTAGTGAGGGATTTGTGCACCCAGGTTGATAGCAACCTGACTTTTGAACACCATGTTGCTTCTGTTATATGGAAAGCTTTCTACATGGCCCACCTCATAAGTAAGGGTATCTCATCCAGGGACAAAGAGGTCATAGCATCCCTGTATTCTTCCCTTATAAAGCCACTTATTGAGTACAATGCCTCCTTTGGCATGTACCTTGCAAAGCACATGCAGCAGCTGGAAGACCACAGAGGTTCTGCACCAGGAGAGTCCAGGACCTCAAACATCTACCCTACACAGATAGGCTAAAAGCCCTATCCCTCTACTCAGTTTCATACAGACTCCTCATGGGTGACCTCTGGCATATAAAGCAATCTTAGACCCCGCCTTGGTGGGACTGCTGCATATCCACAAGTCAAGCTCTACTTGAGCAACCCATACATGCATCCTCAACCTGGTCTGTGATATCAATAGGACTTGTTGGTGGGACAGATTTGTGTCCCAGAGACTCTTCCATCTGTGGAACAGACTCCTCCATGTCAAGCAGGGAATGTCATTATCCCTTTTTAAGCACAACCTGGATAACTGCATGGGAAATAGTAAATACATCCCTGGGATTCCACCTATGTCTCTGCTGAACAGGGGCTTTGGGTGCTGATTTGTCTGAACATGGGCTAAACTCTTGGCTAGGCTTAGAAGGGCCTCAGGTCCACTAGCCTAGTAACCTCCTATGAATACTGCCCTACCATTACAGTGCAGTTTGATTGCCATGAGTCTGTCATTAATGCTGATGATATTCCTCCCTGCCTTCTAAAGTCTCTCTCTCTCACCACAATTCCTACACCATTTCTATCCTGTCCCCCACCTGTGTAGTAGAGTCTGGATCCGAAGCCAAGTGGCTTTGCTGCACTGCCCTTCCATCTCGTCACAGAATGCCCAGCCTCCTCCGTATTATCATGTCATCCACATCAGTGAATCTACATTAAATACAACAATTCTCAGTTCATGTTTGGCAGGTTTTACATCCAGCTTTTGCTCAACAGAGCTATCGCAGGTAACCCAGGCTGGGCAACTAGACACCGGATGGCCAGTAGCTTATTGACCCAGGGCTGCTGGGTTTTATGGCAGGCATGGACTGGCCAATAGGGGCACATACACCCCTCACACTGTTAGCAAGGGTCCCTGGCATGGGTCAGAGTAGGCCAGATCTTCAGCCCACTTATCACCAATAACTAACCATGCCCTCTTTTGGCGACATTAGTCAACATGATCAAATCACCTAGAGACATATTTTATACCGTCCCTAGAGCCCTAGAGACACATTTTATACAATCAAGTGGCTAGCCCTGCCATGACACACAGTCTGTGTTCCATGTTCTCCTATCTTGAGGATACTGTGCATCACAGCAGATGCCCACAGCAGTTGGTCTTGTCCAACTCTTCCCTTTATAGGGCACCATATAGAGTCTGTGCTGCTGCCCACAGCACCATTCATTGGCTAGCCCTGCCATGACACACAGTCTGTGTTCCATGTTCTCCTATCTTGAGGATACTGTGCATCACAGCAGATGCCCATAGCAGTTGGTCTTGTCCAACTCTTCCCTTTATAGGGCACCATGTAGAGTCTGTGCTGCTGCCCACATCACCATTCATTGGTGAGCTTGAGATGAAAACACTCAGCATGTTTTTCGGACATTAGAGAAACCTCACGGAGACATCAGGAGAAGATGTAAACTCCAAACAGGCACTGGTCAGAGGTCAGGATCGAACCTTGCACCTTGTGTATGGGAGGCAAAGACCTTAACCCTTAACCATTAAGCCATCTGGTCATACATACATACATACATGCATACATATAATCTCTTTGAGGTGGCCAAATTCCTAAAGAATGGAAAAGAATGGAAAGCAGCAATATTAAAGACATATTATTAAGAGATCCATGTAGAACTAAGGGGAAAAAAAATATGTGTGTGTGTGTGTGTGTGTGTATATATATATATATATATATATATATATATATATATACATATATATATATATATATATATATATATATATATATATATATATATATATATATATATATATATATATATATATATATATATATATCTTATGTTAATGAAAGGGTAGTCTAGTGATCCAGAAGAAATTCTCACAAATTATGCCTGGGATACCCATGTATAGGAGTATAGGAATCCCAGCTGGAAAAGCAGATAACCCAGACTGTCCTTCTTTTTTCTTAGATTAGAGTAATACTTTATGCTACTTATTCACCCCCCATACACACCCCAGACTAAGGTTTGTTCCAAACAGATGACATTAAGACTTGTCTCATTGCAGAGTATGTTTTTTAACATATGATCACTGAAAGCAGGATGCTCCTTGTGTCACAATGAATGGGAGAAGGATCTTATAAAAAGCCCCTCTAACCTACTCAGGTGCTTGGTAGCCTCTGGTACCTACTGGTCAGTTGTGCTCTGTAAAGGCTATGCAAAAGAAAATGGAAAAATGAAACTATGAACAATGAATACAGTTTCAGGGCTCCAGAGGCCAGAGAAGATGAATAAGAAACAACAAAATAAAAAATAATAAATACATAATTTTAGGAAAAGGAATACAACTACACAAAACAGGTGAACATACATCAATATGCAATTAAAATAAGCTAATAACTGGAATAATGTGCAGAAATGTCAAAAGTTTAATAACTATTACTTTAAGCTGTACTATAAAGGACACTATTTGTAATTCTGATATTTTCGGTCATGCATGCAGATATTTTTTAACACCATTTCCTTATCTGTACCATTTCTGTCTTTATTGCATCACAGTCACTCCTTCCAATGTTGCTTAACTCTCCTTCAACTGGTGCACAGTTTTTTGGCACCATTTATTTCTGTTATTTATTTATTCATTCATAGTCTACTTTGGTTAATACTGTAGCAATGACAGTTCATGGACAAGTTGCAATTTCGAGAGGTAAATAGGAGGATATATATATTGCCAACTGAAGTGTAAGAATATAACGAGCAAAGGAGATAATCACAGTACATTTAGATTGAAAGATTGACATCAGTAGAATTTCCTTTATAAGTGTTTATTTCAAAAACAACCTTAGCTCAGAGACTGCAACAACAAAAAGTAGAAAAGGTAATATTTAAGTTGAAGAGAGTGAAATCAACAGACAGTACAAGGGAACTAAAAAGATAATTCCCCGGATTCACTATCCTTCCATGCAGGACTAGCTTAGTCCTGCATGGAAGCGGCTGAATAGGAGCAGGACAGCAGCGCGCCATGCATATCAATGAAGGCGCTCTGCCTGAGCACCTAAACAGACATGGAGTGTGTACAAGTGCAGGGGCTTGCCTGAGAGCAGAGCTCTTAGAATATATATGCCCCTGCAATGAAGAACAGCAGTGTATGAATAAGAATGAGTGAGACCGCTCATAGGTGTTTGCATACCCCCAGCAACACCCCCCCAAGTTTACAAGAGCAATAGTTAAAATATTAAATATAAAAAAGTGTTTTTTTTTGTACAACAGATTAAATTTAACCATAGGTCTGCGGGTTTGCCCATCGCTTAGCTACGGTTAATGCAGCTTAAATGGCACAAGAGGATAAAAAGCAAGATATATGCAAATGAAGCAGTACAGCAATAGTGTAGTGGGCAGAGCATTCGCCTTATGAGCAGTCATTCCCGGTTCGAGTCCCACTCCACTACAATCCATTTTCCATGTCACATCACTTTATGATCAATTTATTTTGTTGCATAACCTACTACATAACATATATTTGTGAACTGGAGTACTGCATTAAATGCAGATGTGAGGTGTCATTGTCATAATGTTGTAAAGTCCACAGATCATCACAAGTGCCCCATACAGTATATGTACACAGGAATCAGGGATACAAATGGAAGGTAAAATGTGTAATGAATGATGAATCCATACAGTTTCCAAATCCACCACCTTCCCAAGAACCATTAGACATTACTGTCTAAATTAGTGATAAGCGGGAGTATGCAGTAGTAAGCAAGAGTAAGCATATTTAAGCAGTAGTAAGTGAGTTTAAGCCCGTTTGCGTGGGGATAAGCAATGCACACAAAGGTTAAGCAATAGTGAAGCTAATTCTCTGTAAGCATATTTAACTAGAGGTTAGCATTGCTTACCTTCGTGCAAACCTGCGCAAACCCACTTACAATTGCTTAAAAGTGCCTTAATCACTCTGTATGTATCAGCCGCTGTTCTGGCCAGAAACAAAATAAACAGCCTTTGCAGGTCTTCAGCCCAGGATCCTGTACACTATAGTCACAGTAGTTAATCACTAAGCCAGCACAGCAGTACATAAGATTGAGGTATCACCAAACAGATCCTCACTATAGGAAATACAAACTGAACATGTGAAAGGACTCTATATACAGTTGTATGTTATATAACCTACTACATAACATAAATATGTGAACTGGAGTACTGCAGTAAGCCCAGATGTGAGGTGCCATTGTAATAAAGTGATGAAATCCCCTAAGAAACACAAGGACCCCATACAGTGTACGTACACATGACTCATGATTACCAAACACATATATAACATGTAATGAATAATAAATCAATGCCAAAAAGCACCTAAATGGACACAGAGTGTGTACGAGTGCAGGGGGCATGTCTGCGAAGCAGGAAGCCCATGGTCGTAGACTGCAGCGGTTGCAACGCAAGGCAGGTTAGTAATACTCTTGCATCTACTGTCATAGGAAATAAATCTAAAAGTAGTAGTTAGTTAATTACCTGTATAAAACCTGTATCGTTTAAGGCATGTACTGCATGCACCATAAATAGGGCAGGAAGAGTCTCATATAGCTTGCATGTAAATAAAAGCATAATAGCCTGACAATAAAGGTCTAACCGCTGGACTGCATGTGTTTACTCTGGTATCATATGGTAATGTAGAGTTGAAATCACTTAATAGTACTGTTGCATTAAGCACTGTTACCCACACTGTGCTACATAAATAAAATGTGTAGGAATGTCTGTATATAGCTGTTGTAATCCCAAAAGGTCATATAGTACAACTGAGAGAGACTTAGACAGAAAATTGAAAAGACTGACAACAAAATTCAAATAGCAAACTCAAGTGCGATGTGAAATGTTGTATTTTTAGCACACACAGCCATGGTTTGAATCCTGGGAGTGGTAGTAGGCTGTATGCAGAATCATACCCCACAACTGTACAAATACGTCCAGAATGTCCAGTAAATCGGCCCATATCTGCTGCGTGTCGCCCTGTCCCCCTTGCAAATCAGTGGGATGATCCCAGACGTTTAGGCAGCAAACAATACATACAACTGATTGTCAGACATCTATAAGAACAAACCTGTCACTCTAGCAACTCCCCAAAATGTTATGAGAGTAATTAGCCAAGTGTGTCCCATCTCCACCCCAATGTTGTCAAGCTGTGACCAAAGTGTGTACAGTAACAGAGTGAGACGTATGTGTGTAATACTAATGTGGAAACTGGTAATTTGTGTGGCAACATTCAGGTAGTGCTAACAAACATTTCTCCCACAAGTTTGTCAGATATGAACACTGTGCCTAGAAATAAAAGAGTGATACCCTGTACTGGTACTGTTTACTCTGTTATTATATGGCATTGTTAGTGTTGCAGTTGCTCTGAATAATAAGGTATTACTCATGACTGTCACCCACA
>NC_056729.1:283139494-283269494 GCF_019279795.1 Protopterus annectens | reverse complement strand
TAATAGGCTTACCTGCAATCTGGCCCTATATATACCTCCCTAATGTTAGGCTGTGTCCATATGTGGCACCTGTCTGTGTTGTAGCAAGGCAGGACAGTGCAGCTGTGCAGGAAGGAGAGGAAGAGATTGTGGACCTGATGTCTAAATTTACCCCATATATATAGGTATGTATATGTGTACACACACACACACACACACACACACACACACACACACACATATATATATATATATATATATATATATATATATATATACATGTATGTCTACAGATATACAGACACCCATATTTAGACATATAAACAAACACATATATATATATATATATATATATATATATATATATATATACAACATAAATGTATATCTACACACACACACACACACACACACACACACACACACACACACACACACATACACACACACACACATATATATGTGTGTGTGTGTGTGTGTTTCTACATATATACAAACACAGACACACACACACACACACACACACACACACACACACACACACACACACACACGTATATAAATACATGTCCCCTATATTTCCATCACAGTGCTGCATGCTATGTGTGAGGGAACATCACACATAGCAATATACACAGATATATACAGCTGTAAGTGTTTGCAACATGGATGGTTAGGTCACATGTGAACCCCTTGTTGGGACCACATTGCTCTTGTCTGTGAAGTAGGGAATAGGAATTTTGGGAAGGATGGCAGGCATATTTGTGGAGGTGGTTTGGGTTGGTAGATATAGAGGACAGCCTACAGGGGTGGTATATGACACATGTGGTGGGTAAACACCCTGAATGGTGGGTGTGGTCTGTGATGTGGAAGCCCCATGAACCCCCATATGGAAACAATGGGAACAAGGCCCCCACCCATTACTAGTCACAACAGCAGGTTCATGGCCCTGAAGGTGCCTGGCCTACAGCCTGTGCAGGAGGAGCATGTGGACCCTGTGATTGTGTATTGAGGGCCTCAAGGTGCTGTAGCACATCCCACAAGTTTTTGTGGAGCCCCCTATGGAACAGACCCTGGACCTGACCTTGAGTGACAGGATCATGTCTTTGTGTACCCCAGTGGGGGGACACCATCCCCTAAGGTGGTTCCACCTAAAGGTAGTGCTGAGGAGGCCCCAGGGTGGGTCCCACATGTGATGTGGCCTGATAACATGGGCAGATGAGGTGGGAGAGATGGTTCTGCTGGCAAATATTCCCTAAACATGCTTTTGTGTCATTGTTATAGAATATATGTGGGTAGTAATAGTCCACACAATCCCAGAACATGTCCAACAGCATACATAGATATCCTCAATAACACAAAACGACAAATGTGCAGCAATCAAATAGCAAGCATACCACATGCATATATGGAACCATAATGGCCCTGACAATGGCATGCAGGTGAAATAGTGCATAACAGGCCATCAATGATAGTGTCCCCACAAGGAACATTGCTACAAGCACAGAGCACAAAGTGTGGCATAATACAATATATGTCCCAATGGTAGGTAAGCTGTAGCCATACCTATTGAGTTGTGTGAACAGTTTGTTGTCACTGATATGGTGGGGAGAGACAAAGATGAGTATTAACTATGGTAACCTTGCTGTATGAGTTGCTCAGACCTGTTTTCATCTTTATGTCTTTCAGGTAAGATGTCCCATGGCCGGTTATCAGTGTATTCAGCAGCAGAAAATGAGGTAATTCTTAACCACCTGATACAGCACTATCAGGTTCTCTTCAGCAGGACAGCCTATGAGCAGCAGGAGTGGACCACCCTGTTGAACGATCTAGTCCACAGGGTCAATGATGTTGGCCTGCATAACCGCAGTTATGAGCAGGTCCGGCATCATTGTAGCGACCTGCTTCGCAATGCCCATTGGCGTGCTGCTGCAGTCCGGGGGGAATCACCTCGCAACAGGTGGGGTCATGCCATCCATCTCCCCTGACACGTGTTAAGGAGCTCCTTGCCAGCCTCCTGGCATCTGCCCACCCGCACACGCAACAGCTGGCAGAGACCATAGTGGAGGTGGGTGCTACCCACACACTGGCTGAGGAGCATGCAGGTAAGGGCACAAGGCACATCAGTAGACCACTGTTAGGTATGCATCCGCATCTGTACAGGTAGATCATGCATATGTGAGATGTCATATATATAGTCTGTTGCTGCATAGTAGTAATAAACAGATGTGTATAAGCTGTAGTATTGTGGACTTGTACTGTTGATGTACTGTAATGCTGCACCTACCCTGTAGCAATGCCACAGCTGTGGCCACTGACATCACATCTCTCACACTCTTATGTAGGTCCCTCTGGTATACAACCAAGGCAGTAGCCTGTAGCTGGTGAGTATGGTTTATGTTCATGCTTGCCAATACACCAGTTATGTAATGGCTATGGTATATTCCATGCATACATCTAACACACCTACCCATACTGCATGCCATACATGTTCACGTATTGTTGCTGTTAACTGCACTGCATCACAGTGGTGACCATGATGGGATATCTGAAGGGTATGTCAGGCACCTGCAAGATAACTAACATCCTGTCATTGTGAAATGTGTCCACAGGGATAAACATAATGGTGGGACACATGGCCTACAGTAGGGACATGTGTGAAACATCACCCTTATACAATGCTACAACAGTCTATATACCAGTATTACAATGGCAACTGTTACAGAGCTACACTATGGCATATCATAATACTGTGGTCCACAACCCTTAACACCTGCAATGTGGTCCCAACATGAGCACTGAGTGCGTAATACGGAACGTAGGTTAGGGCAGCAAATATGGGGAATACAACCCTTCACAAACACTGGAAGCATATGTGTGCACACATTCCAGACAAAATATAGTGGATGCAGCTGTTGTGGTACTGCCTGCATGCATTTGTCATGGAAATGCACCGTTCAGCAAGTGCACGTCCCCAGTGTCACACCACGTAGTGGTCAGCTGTCCAAGACATTTGGCCATCAAATGTGCACACTTACATGCAATAGAGGCAGGTGTGGCTTGCACACATCTTACATGACATGGCATGGGCCCTATACCAAACAGGTAGCACCGATGAGCTGCAGATGTAGCCATACCTCACCATTGCATATGCCATGGCAAACACTGCAGACAGTCATGTATGTGGCAAGGATGCATGGGACAGGAATGATGTAGGAAATAAACAGATGGCCACCCAAGACAAATGCTGTCATGTAGCAAACTGGTCATGCGGGCTGCCCACTAACATGTCACAACACTAAGGGGGTAGCAGGAATTCCCAGCAACTACTGGCTGCGCAGTACTCATGTCAGCAATTCCCTAGACTCTGCAAGCATGTGGCCTATGGGTTAGGGTAAACAGATGTGACAGTTGTTCCACAGGAAACATCAGCCAGGCCTCTCTATAGGTAGTGTATGCATAACAGAAGAGGTCCCCAACAGTCATGCATTGCAATATGTACTGGTGTACCATGACCATGCTGGAAACCTACAGACAGTATTATGTAAGATACAGGTGCTGCACAACTAATGCCTCACCCCACCCCAGACCCACCATACCCATCTGTACTGTGCCAGTGCCAGTGTACATCTGTATGTTTGCCAGTCATTAGCAGGGACTAGGCTGTTACACATGGTGTTCAGTGTTTGGGACACTGCAAACTGACACACATGTGTAGGCCATAGTTGTCAAGCATCTGCATAAAGGCTGAAGGAGGGGAGGGTGTGTCATCATGACACACCACTGCACTGCAGCAGGGATCCTAAGGATACTAAGAATGGCTGTATCTGCACACAGTCAGGTTCAGGAACTGTGGCAGATGTAACCCTAACTCCACAGCAATAGTGATGGCAGTGTGTGAACTCCAAGGGATTCACACATGAGTAGACCTTGCAATCTTGAAGAGTTGGGAGACATGTGTAGGGCAGACTGACCATATACTGGCAAATGCAGATGTCCCATGTTAGTATATCCCTGCCAGGAATAGTGACTGCTGTAGTACACATAACAATAGGTTCATCAAACCTCCATGATAAGGGCGTGCACACATATGCATCCACGGAGTGTATGCATCACAGTCAGAATCTGCACACCTAACACATTTGTTAGACATTGCATGTGAATGTACAGGACATATGTCACATATCAACTCATGTAATGTTAATATATGTGGTGAGGTCCCATGGCATATCAAGGAAGACTGCGTCATATCAATAAGGGTGTGTACACTCCCCATAGCCACAGTAAGGTTTGATGGTTGTCAGTGTAATATCGTATTGGTCATACATGCACCCCTGATGTTGAGATCTGTAAACCAGACATCAGGCATTCACAAATGACATCTGTCCACATATCATCCCAGGTATGTGTCGCTCAAACACATAGGGGCTGTGAGCATCAGAGCAGACATAACTGACATAGTAAAACACATTCAGCAATGGTTTGTACACCTGTGAGGTTTGGTGCACAGTACATGGCAGGGTGCAGAACAGGTGCACAGCAATACTGTGTACATGGGTGCAGTGTTTTCCAGGGGAAGGGGCATCACCTACTAACACAGCCCATGCATCCCACACATGTATACTGTTGCTAGCATGGATTGACTATAGCTGCACTGCATGCTGTTGAGTACCATATGTTATGCATGTTGACAGATGGGTAATGGGAGGACTGTGTGTATTACTTTTATGCAACCTCACCTGTAGGTGTGTGTGTGTGTGTGTGTGTGTGTGTGTGTGTGTGTGTGTGTGTGTGTGTGTGTGTGTGTGTGTGAGGTTATTTTGTCTGTAAGTGCAATCTGGTGGAGTGGAGGGGGGTTGATGCATGTAGGATGTGTGTGTGTGTGTGCATGTGTGTGTGTGTTTGTGTGGGCATCCATGTATGCACATGTGTGATTGTGGTGCTGTTCATACGGCAGTACTTCCCTTTGGAATCGTGCAGTACATGGACATGGACTGACAAATGAGCCACCAGGAATACTTGTCTGGTATGTAATCACAGGACAGCTGATAGTATAATAAGGTCTGTAGCATGGAACAAGCATTGTGAGGGAAACTAGACACCAGGTATACCCTTAATATGCAATCAGCAGAAAGGTGAATGACTACCCATGTATGCAGCACTACAGATGCATTGGGGAATTACTAAACAACACCAGGGAGTATATTCATATATTACTGTTGTCCACATAAGTTGATTGAGCAGCAGATCTGGCATGTACTGAGCAATAGTTACATATGACACGCCAGTGTGAGACATTATGGGGTGAACGTAGTAGCCCCTAACATATGGAGGCCATGCTCGCAATGTCAGGACATACCAAGGGTGAACACTGGATGACAGCAATGTAAAACCTACTCCACTCAAGTTAAGGAGGTAATGGAGTAACAGGTCTTGTGTTGTGATCACTCATCTAGGCATTTAGAAGAATGATACATTAATGAGTGGTATTAATGAATGTATGTTACCAAGTGTGATACAGGATGGCGAACTTATGTAAATAAATGTGGGACTGTCTGTAAACTCAGGGATAGGTAGGTATTATGGTGGAATTTCAGTGTGTGTGTGTGTGTGTGTGTGTGTGTGTGTGTGTGTGTGTGTGTGTGTGTATATGTGTGCACTGTTATGCAATGCTGTACAGGTCTTAAAGTGTGTTTCTTGTTTTCCCCCACAGGTGGCAAGGTGGGTCAGGGTCCTTCCTGCATGCAATCTGATGTTGGTGTCCATACAGACACCGAAGATGATGATAGGACTGTTGGGGCACAGACAGGGTTGTCAGAGGCCAAAACTGTGCCATCATTTGACATCCCCCTCTTAGCCACCCCAACCCTGCACACAGTTACAGCGCCTATAGATACCCCATTACCAGTGGCCATAGCAGAGGGACAGTTGGCAGTTGGTGGCAGTGCACAGTAGAGTGTGGTATCTATGCCTACTGTGTCTGGTCACAGCAGGCATAGCCAGATGTCCAGCAGGGCACCACATAGGCAGATGTACCGGGGTGCTCATGGTAGGGCCGCTGGTCATCATGCCCGCGGCAGAAGTGCCACAACTGGTACCACCAGGTGCATGTTTCAGACTGTCATGGGGGCACAGGCACATATGGAACTGTACACCAGACAGGGCCTGAGGCTGCAGAGGGCTGCTCTCTCATCTATAAGTGACAACTTCCATGAACTTGCTGGTGCCCTCCATGATTATACCGAGGTCATGGATAGATGGTTGGGTGAGATGGTGGGCCTCATCGACCGTGGTTTGTCCGTGCTTGAACATGTGGTGGGAGTGGGGCGATGACCACGTGGACGTAGGTCAGCAACACCAACAGTTGGCAGTTGATGTGGACATGCTAGGACACCAAGGCACTCCCATAGTGGCAGCACCAGCCCCAACACTGCGGGGGGTGCTATCCACACCACAGCAGGCCATGTGCATGTGGCCCTGGCCAACCCCAGGAGGGACCTGGTTCCAGTGGACATCTGTCATCATCAGGAGAGAGTAGCACATCGAGGCTTGCACCTGGATGTGCCCATGGAACCCCTGGCAGGCACAGTCCGTGTGTCTGTGGCCGGAGGCGGTGAACTGCACACCCTGCCAGGTACGGTCTGCAGCTTGCCAAGAAACGCCTGTATAGGGCAGCCGCATGACAGAACTGTGTGCATGCATACCCACACATTATACAAACACACCTAGGGCAGCCCCATACCTACACACCACATCACCACACCCATTTCAACTAATTACACCCCTCACCCACACACATGGTGTCAAATGTATGGCCCACCATCGGTCTCTGGCAAACCAACAACACACCCTGTGCATATGATGATACCTGTGCCATATCCCTGTCATCAATAACATCAATGCAGGGACAGGCTAATATGGTTCTGATGCACACAGTGACTGTACTACAGTGTACCAATGTACTGTTGTGTAACATGTCAGGAGTAATGTTTAATGCATACATGTCAGGTAGTGTAGCTGTTCAGCTATGATGCATTATAGCTGTTAGTAACACTGAGTGATTGTGGTCTCCATAATGTTATCCATTTGTGTTGTAGGTGTATATGTGTCAGCAGGAGGATGGTCTGCAGTCATATTCCACAAAGGGTATGGCACTGTGGTGACACCATGGCTATGACATATCCTGGATACAGTTGAACATGTCACAGGTTTGTATAACAGTTACTGCCTGTGCTATGCTGGGACATGTATAATCAGAACCCTGATGTAGATCCATCCACATACATGCACACTCTTACTTGGCAACACTGGGACTAGACCCCTACTTAGATATGTAGTGCTACTGATGTGTGTGGCTTTAATTGCACACACCACACAGTGTTTAAGGTGAGGTGTGTTCCGGGTTACATGTAGAACATCCCCAGGCATGTACAGTATGGTAATGGGGGATGTAATGGTTGTATATGGACAATACATAGTGTGACATATCATCATATACACATTAACAGACACATAAGCACATGCATCCAAGAGATTTGGGCCTATCAGTGCTAACTAACTTGTCAGTGTGTCCAATGTTTTACAGGTAGGCTGCACACAGCACATGCATAACTGGGGTGGATTGTGGTATCAGTTACCTGTATGGTTGATGGTGACAGTGTTCACCATACAGTGGTACATGGGACATGTATCGGGTGTACCATGGTGCAATGACAGTGTACACAGCACCCACCCCCCACAATGGATATTGTACACACACTGGAACCCATGATGACACTCTGAAATACCCACCATCACACATTGCCCATGACTGCGATACAACCCATTGCCCATCCAAACAGTGGTACTACAGGGATATGCATCTAATGCACATGACACAGGCATAGTAGGGTGATGCATTGTCATGCCTCACCTATGGGCAGCAACAACACTATCCATACTACTGTGTGGCAATTTGTATTGTAATAGGAGTATGTGGCCTCGGAATGCTGTATGCTGCAAGGCTCATGTAGCCGTTAGGGAGAGGAGCATAACAGGGTACCTGTAATGTCCAGTACAGTAGCAGCCACATCTTACTATAGCAGTAGGTGTTGCAATGGGTGTGAAGGCCCTCATGGTATTCCCAGCTACAGGTGTACTAACACTCAGACACTGGTATCCTCAGTAATGCACACATACACATTTTTCAGTACTGGGGTGCATTGCTGCAGGTGGTCATAGGTGTGTACCTAGCTATTGTCCATGGAGAGATAGGAAGTGTAGGGGATGTGTGTACAGTGGTATCATGCCACCTGCCATGTGCCATCAGGCAATCTATCAACAGATGCCACTTTGGTGACCCTCAGGGTGAGAGTGACATGCAAAAGCCAATCCTCTGGGTGCATCCTGCAAATGGCCACTGAGGTGATCCAGTTGACATGTATGCAACATGTATTACAACACATAGTTAGTGTCTGTGATGGAGACCTGTACTCAAGCATGTTCTGTTGACTGTGGTAGTGTAGTGGAGGTACCAGTGGCATGTGGTGCGTACAGGATGTTGTCTCCTATATGTGCCAGTTATAACACAGCTGGGCAGACATGTCAGTGTCATTAAAGCATAGGTTGCCAGTACGTATCCAAGCTGGATACCTGCCATCTGCACACCTGTACAGGAACTGACAGACATCATTTTGGCAAGTAGCTATGCAGTAGGATGAATGTGTCGACAGATAGATGTCTGACACCAATATGTATGCCATTACTACATGTTGGAAGCCCTCACTGACATGTGCTGTACAGACAGTAGTATACAGTTACTTTCCACATGTCAGATCATTATCCAGTAGGAGATATATACTGTGACACAGCTCACACACCAGGAACACTACAGTGAGGCCTCAGAGTCCAGCTATGCCTGCAGGGGTGCTTGTTGTCAGTACTACATTTAGCAATCTAGTCTTGCCTGGGAAAGCACTGTCAACAGTAGTAATGCCATGATACACTGCATGCCAGTGTGACAGCACATAACCTGGGTTACTACCCTTGTATGTAACGCATTCACATGGACAAGAGTGATGTACAGGTCTTATATACTTGAGTGTCCCAGATATGACACTCACACCCCTTGCTACTGTAATGATGGCACATAGACGCATGTTTTGTACATGGCATTACATACACTTATTACAGATGTCATTACCTTGCTATGTTATCAGACTGGGATGTGAGCACTGATTACCAGGGCTGAGCCATGCTTTGCAGGTGTCAGCATTGCTGCAATATAACAGCTGAGCGCATTTGTGCACTGGTAAGTGAAGCCTACATGGTGTAAGCGCCCTTAAGTTTAACCGTATGCAAGCACCACTTAGCTTTGAGCAAACCCACACAAACGTGCTTAAAGCTGCCCAAAACTGCCTTAACTACTCTGTATCCAGCAGCCCTTGTTCTGCCCTGCAACAAAATAAACAGCCCTTGCATGTCTTGAATCCAGGACCCTGTACACTATAGTCAAAACTGTGAACCACTACACCATGATAACTGTGAGGACAGTTGTTGTTTTTCCAATATATCTGTCAGTACACATATTGAATTATATTGAACAATTGCTTTGACTTCCACAATTGTGTAGTACTTGTTAGTGATATTACTGTTGCATCACATATGTTGTTATATCAAAATATACACATATCAGATACATACGGTGTGATACATCTGGGAAGGTATACACAACTGTAATGTTTACACATGACAAGGATATGGATATATATATATATATATATATATATATATATATATATATATATATATATATATATACATACATGTGTAGATATATGTCTACATTTACATAAATAGGTTCACAAGTTCATAGGTTGGTACTAGGCTATCGGCTCTAGGGCCTATACAAGCCTAGCCATAACAATTCCCTGGCTATTTCTTCCCACAATATTTACTTAACTGGACCCCTGTCTAGCAGGGTGACTGACGTGATCCCTGGGGTGAATTTTCTATCTTCCATCCAATTGTCAAGGTTCCTTTTGAAGAGGGCCAAAGAGTCACCCTACTTGACATGTATGGGCAGTATATATATATATATATATATATATATATATATATATATATATATGTATTTCTACACATCTGTATAGTGGATCATATATATGGCCATTTTAGATCTCTCTGTATATATATATATATATATATATATATATATATATATATAGATATATATGTATGCTCATCCTATGTGTACAGATGTATAGATATACCTATTTATGTCAATATATATGTAGATATCTATAACTATATGTGCATACATATCTAATCAGATATACCTATGTCGATATATATGTAGATATCCATAAATATATGTGCATATATATCTATATATCTGTATATGTGTAGACATATATAGCTGTGTAGATGTATATATTTGAGTTTGTATATGTTTATATATGTATATATATATATATATATATATATATATATATATATATATATATATATATATATATATATATATTTGTACATATATATATATATATATATATATATTTATATATATATGTGTGTGCATATAAATATCCATATATGTATGTAGATATGTATATGTGTATATATCTATATAGATATATGGATATATATATATATATATATATATATATATATATATATATATATATATATATATATATATATATATATATATATATATATCTATATATATATATATATATTTATATATACACACACACACACACACACACACACACACACACACACACACACACACATATATATGTTTACCATATGTCCAGAACATGGAATGGAGTCCTACCTCAGCATCAATAGTCCCAACCTCTTAGTGCAAGGGGATGTCATGTATGTATTGCAGGTATATATGTAGACTGTTGCTACTGTAACAGGGGTTGTCTTAACAGACATGTGTGTGGGAGGTCCCGTCTGCTTTCGATATGTACGCCATTGGTTACTGACAGACATCCTAAGGGCATCATAGTACAGAACCACTGCTAGCACAGTAATGATCCTGTGGACTACAGCAGAGATATGACCAATATATGTGGACAGTCTGGCACTCTGTGGTCAGTCCAGAGGTGTACACAGATCCCCTTTGTTTGAGACATGTGGACCACGCCTGACAATGTGGATGTTAACAGCCATGTACATGGGTATATCACGTAAATACTGGACTACATATTCCCTCAGTTTATGTATTCACAAACGCCAGTCTTTCCTGACACACAATACCTGGTGAGGCAGAGGTCACATGGCCACATACTACCCAGCAGTTAGTGACATACATCTGCACAGAATCCCACTGCTTTGTCAGAAATACACAACAGTTATGGTGGCCTGGAAGCAGTATGTCTTGCAAGTAACTGGACATAACAGCACACTGGGTAATTACACTAAGCTGCTATGCATGTAACAAAACACTGTGCAAACTATAGGCAGACTGCCACAACACTGGACTACATTTTGCATGGGGGAATACACATGTACCTGCAAATATATCAGGTTCTACACGCATGTCCTGTGAGAAAGCGCTTACCCACAACCAATGTGAACATTGCCACCAACCGCAAGCTTAATATGACACTATATGGACTGTCTGATAAATGCCATCCTCATATGTGCCACTCACACACTAACCCTATATAAACTAGGTCACAACACAGTGTGGTCTGATGCCTGTCTGTGGTATGGAACACATGTGTGTTTGGCCCTACAGATGTGAGCTGATAGGCTACTATACACTGGGGCAGCATGTAACATCAGATAGAACAGGACCAAGAACAATGGCATCTACCACAATCTGTGCACAGGCCAAGGTACGTATGCACAATACACATACTGTGGACAATCACCATAAGTACACAGGCCTCAGTACTGTACACACAACCACAGAATGCCCATGTTATGTCCTCAGAAATAACCCCTACTATACATAACATGTCTAGTAGTCTGATATCTGACTGGCTTGTTATCAGGTATGATGTCAATAAATAATGGTGTACAGAATATATGCACCTCTTACTGCATGACATATGTATAAAGGTTGACAGACTTGTGGCTGGAGCCACAAACACTGGGCCAGTATTGGCATGTTGCTGTGATACCCTTATACATTTACTGTCGTACCAGGGTTTGTTGTGACATATGTCCTATGAGGGATATGAAGTCAGTAACTCTCATGGCTGTCACCATGTATTGACTGCAATCCTCAGACTATGCTTCTGCAGCTCTAAGATAGGTGTTCTATGAGTAACACAAGAAACATAAGACTCCACACACTGCCCAGTCTACAGATAACCCTAGAGGTGGGAGTTTCCTCAAACACATAACACTGTCATGACAGGTATTAAATCATTTAGACCAGCCATATCCACACACCCTGTTAAACCAACATTACTCCAACTGCAGAAGAGCAACACTTACATTCTGTAGTCATGTTTGGCACATCCCCCTCCTGTTTGTTGGCCTGTCTCCACAGTGTATGTTGTGAGAGATAAATCCGAATACCATCTGTGATGCTGTTTGCCAAACCCCAAATTGAGGTCCTGCTCACAGTGAATGAAAAGGCCCAACACCCACATGATGTTCCTAGATATTGGTGTTTGTTTCCATGCAATTGGCTATGGGAATGTTACCACAGTTTTTCCACATGCAATCAGCTAGAGGGGAACTGCAATTCATGCAGAGGCCATCAGCTGATCATGAGCATCACTTACAAAACACAAGCTGCTGCCTAAGGAAAGCAGGTGTACTTCTCCACATCCACCAGAGAAGGAGTGAGAGAGACAGACAGAGACAAAGTAAGTCAGGGAGGGGGTTGGAGAGTAAAACCTAAGCATGTTTGTGTCACACACTTACCAGTACGGGGTTTTAAACCCCTGACTGACTATGTATTGCTATCACAGTTCTATGCAGTGATTGCATGCGCCACATAGCTTACATGTTGGGGAGTTGTCCAAAAGTATATCTGATGGTGAGTGACATTTGCAACAGTGATATAGGAATGATAAGATAGGTGTAGTACACGTGTCTGTCCACATGAACAGGTGTCAACGTCAACACAGCTACACTCTCTTAGGGACTCACACACATTAACACAGTTGGCAAGGTCAGGAATAGACTTCCTAACTAGCTAGTTTGCCACAATACAGTAATACGCAGGTATCACATGCACTGCAGGGGTTATCCAGATGATATATGGGCAAAGGGTATGTGAAGGTGTCTGACATCAGAAGGCATGCTTCAGTAGGCTAATGGGAGTTGTAGTGAGTGTGAATGGTGTTGAAAGCATTATACTCCAGACACACAGACACAGGGTGCCAGTACTGACATTCATGGGTGCATTGTTTCATAGGTGTGTAGTGATTGACTGTGCCAGAAGGCTGTACATGGCTCGGTGAAGGGTATACCTTGGCATCAGGCCACATAACAATGGTCTGCAGTGTGGCTTAGGGGTGTAGTGTCTGGATTGGCCCACACAGGTGGGTATTGTATTCACCATCCAGTCACCTGGGTTACTAATGTGTGTGGCCAGTGCTATGCAATGCTTGCCATGTATGTGTTCTATAGTCCATGACATGGATGGTGTCTGGGATGTGAACATGTCCCACATGCATGTTCAATGACATGTGGAACTGTACCTGGGGTGTCTGGCTCATGTTGTGTACACAGATTGTTATCATCAGATGTGCCAGTCCTGGCCTCATGTGACAGAAACTGGTAATGGACACCAGGTTGACCCTGCACCTACATTGATAGCATGATACAGGTATTTCCTGGTGTCAGTGACATCTGTCCATACAGGCATGTGTTTAAGGCATGGTATGTCCTTTGTGGGTCACATTTGATGGCACTACAGTTGTTGCAGGCGTCCAGTGGGGAACACAGTGAAGGCACACTCTCTGCAATTATGTGCCTATTGTAGTGATGGGACATGGTGCCATGCCCTCTGTAGTCCACTGCAATCACACCATAGTTAGTATCTGTGGGCAATATGCAGGGTACTACCAACAAAGCGGTTGTTGCCTAGGTGAGTGTGTTTGTGTATGAGACATGGGTTGAAAGTGTTCCCTGGGTAATACAAGGGTTGCCTAATTTGTTCACCAGGCCTTGATGTCACATGTAGGGGTATGGATTGGCAACCCCAGCCTCTCTGCTGTTTGACATATGTTATCCTTGTAAGGTGGACATGTTGACATATAATAGGCCCACCATATAAGAAATTTGAAAAACCCGCTCCACAATGAGTCCAGTTGTTACACACTCACTGCCACCTTCACACAGGATACGCATGACAAACACACACACACACACACACACACACACACACACACACACACACACACACACACACACACACACACACACACACACACACACACACACACACACACACACCAAGTCTCACAGTTACCATGTCTGGGATTGGATCTCCTACCTAACTAGTTTATCACACTACAGCATTACACAGTTATAGGATGCACCATGGTGATTACTGGGCTATTCATTCCCCAAAGGTGTATTTTAAAGGGAATGACATCAGCAGGTTTGCCAAAGTAGGGCAATGGAGGTTGCATTGACTGTGAATGGCCTTAAAAGCATTGCTCCTTACACAGAGAAACAAACACACACACACACACACACATATCCACACTTGCCATGTCTGGGAATAGATCTCCTACTGAACTAGTATATCACACTACAAAATTACACTGTTATAGGATGCACCATGGAGATTACTGGACTACTCCTTCCCCAAAGGTGTATTTCAAAGGGAATGGCATCAGCAGGCTTACAAAAGAAGGGCAATGGAGGTTGTATTGACTGTGAATGGCCTCAAAAGCCAACTGTCACACTCATGGGGTGGTATATGCCGCCCTATGTCAAATTTGTTCTGCCTATTATATAGGCAAAACCGAGCGAAAACTCAAGAAACGCATATATGAGCATCAATATGCCATAACCAAACAAGACCAGTCTAATGCTTTAGCCAAACATGTTATGACACATCATGACCATTTTTTTAAATTCACGATCTTGAAACACATTACTCAGGACAATTGAGGTGGCCCTTGGCAAACGCAACTTGAAATTGAAGAGTTATGCTGGCAAATTCGTACGGCATCATATTTCCATCCTGGGCTCAATGATCATGTGTCTATAGCATGTCTCCCTAAGCATTTAGCCTTAAGGAGATAAAATATACGTGTGTTGATTTGTTGTTTCAATATGCTGTTTTCAGCTATTTTAATATTGGTTATCAGTTATATATGTATTTTAGTATTTGAACAATGATTTTTTAGTATTGTATAAAGTTTTAAGGTGTTAACACATTTATAATTATTCGTATAAACTTAAGGGATTTTATCTGAATTTTATCATTTTTCACATTAGGTTATGCTAAGTTACCCAATCTTTTTAACTTTTGAATTATTCTTATATTAAGTTGGATATTTTGTGGCCTATTTAATGTAAAATGAAGTGGAATGTTTCTATTTCTCACCTTATTTCCCCTATTTCTCTGCAGTATGTAGTTGTGCCTTTTTTTCCATTCCTCTGCAGCTTATAACTGTGGTTATCAGTGGATGTGCTAGCTTCATTAATAGGTTTATAGGTGTGCTTGATTTAATTAACACTTATTCTGCTGTTAAAGATCATTTAGAAGACTTATTTAAATGCTTGTAAAATGGTGTTCATTGTTTTTTGTCTTCTGAGGAAGGAGGGTCATTGCACCTTCCGGTAGCGTGTTGCTCAAGATATTTGGATTAAAGCTTCTGTATTGGGTGTTGAATCCAGCTCATTTTTGTGTTCTTGTTTGGTTTTCATTTTCTTGGTTTCCTGAGGTTTTTTGCCATGAGCGATTTGGATTCTTCTCCCCAGGGCTCTATGTATACGCCAGCACCTAGCCAAGGTTTGGCTCCAATTGCTACATCTACGGACGATGGCAACGAACAGGGTAACCTTACTACCCTGTTAAACTTGATCATGTCTCGTTTGGATGACCTTACGCAGAGGATGGACGGGATGCAAGCGAGTGGGCAGCGTTGTTCCAATTTGAACCCTTCTGCTCCTTTAAGCGGACAAGCATTACATGGAAACGAAGCACGTCAGTCAGCCACTAATGGTCGGTCTGTTAGTAACAGTGACGCTACAATGCGTGCGTCTGGACTTAACGCTTCCTCCCCTGGTGTTTCCATTCAGCCAGGGCAATGCTCGCACAGTTCCGACATAAGAGCATAGAACTTACAATCTAATGAGAATTCTTTGGGTTTTGGCTGCCCTAATCTTGATTTGGTGTTGAACAAAATCGATTTTTTTAACGTACCTGTTACAAATGGATTACAAAGCGATGAGCTAATAGTAAGTAACATTTCTGAGCATATAAACTTGTTTGACAATAAAATGTTCAAGTGCAGGAAACTGCAACTTGAAGTTTCTTATTTGCAAGAATGTTTAGCCAAACGCTTAGTGCCTAAAGGGCTCAGACAATGGCGGTTCCCTGTGGGGCTAATGGAGGGTTCCGCGTTCCACAGGGAATTACTACAGTTGTTTGACAAACAAGCCTTTGAGTTCATGGGCTTGTTGATTTCACACTACAATAAAGATATTGATTTGTTAAAAAGTGAACTGGCTGAGCTTGAAAATATCATTAAAGGAGATGTGGATTTCTTTAGATATAAGTATGACTACACTCGTATATTTTCAAGTATTGAAGCATCACTTAATAAGATGATTAACAACAAATCTAAGAAAATAAAAAGAGACATACATGAATATGCAACTAATATAGCCTACCCTCACCCTCCGGCTGTTTTTAACAAACCACAGAGACATGGGGTAGTACCCGATGGTCCTCAAGAGAATAGGTCTGCTGAGGCACGTAACTTAACTTTTTTCGATGGTAACAATGACTCTGATGAGCTTGGTTTTACGGCCCAAAGAGAAGATGAAAATACCTTTAACAACAGGAACAACAATTGTAACAGAGAGGTAACTGAGGAAGGTTTTATTGATAACCCTTTACCTTCCCAGTCACCTAATCTTCTATTTAACCAACAGCCAAATTTTCAGCAGGGCCATCAACAAGAGAGAAAACCAAAGCAATTACAAAAGCAACCACAACAACAACGTCAAGGGAAGTACAATCAGAACTATTTCAGGAATCGGAAAACATAACACAAGATTTAATGAACAGGTTTTCCGACCCTGTTATTGTTTGTGACGTTACCTGTGACTTTAAAGTGTTTAATTACACTGCTTTTGACATTGATTCTGAAATGGTTGAGCTTTTCTCAAAAGGTTTGTCTTTTGTTCCCGATTCTAGCTTTGACTTGGTTAAGTGTATTACTGACCTTAAGTTATATGTAAGAAAATTAAATCTTAAACTTCTTTTTGGAGACAGAACTTTGTACGAACCACATTTAAGAGTTTCAAGTGTGTTTAATCCTCCTCTGCATGAAACCTTGCGCACCTTTGAAAGAGTATGTGAATTAGACCTTAGGGCTTTGAATAACAATAAAAGCAATCCCCACCCTTCTCATCTTAACATCACACAATCCCAACGAGATTTTATTAAAGTTTTGCATGATTGTAATATCAGGGCTATGAAGCCTGATAAGGGTGGTGGACTAGTCCTAATGGACTATTTCTTTTATGTCGAGAGAATTAAAGAGCTTCTCACTAGTGATTTTTATCAAGAAGTTAGTAAAAACGAGATTAATATTGCACACAGCAAAATAAATAGTATGATAGAAGACTTATTTCTTGAAAAAGTCATTGACATTGAGTTACATCATTACCTTATTATGGTAGCACCTAGGATTCCTGTATTATTTGGAATCCCTAAGATCCATAAATCACTTTCTGATCCCCCGTTCCGCTCTATCGTGGATGGAAGAGGATCTGCTACCTACGCTTGTGCTAAATATGTGGACAGCATCTTGAAGCCATGTTTAAACCATGAAAAACAAATATGCAAAGATTCATGGAGTTTTTTAGAGAATCTTAACCATATTCCCTTTGACAGCAGTTACTGGTTTTTAACCATTGACATTAAAGATTTGTACACGGTTATTCCCCAAACTACTGGAATTGATTGGGTTAGGGAGTTCATGTATGATCTTAAGATAAACAATGATACCGTGCATGTCGTAGCAACTCTCCTAGACATTGTTTTGTCTAATAATTTTCTCTTATTTGATGGGCAAGCCTACTTGCAGAAATCTGGTGTGGTGATGGGGTCACTGTGTGGTGGTAGTTTTGTGAATGTTGTGCTTGCCTACTGGGAGAAAACATTCATCTTTCCAACAGAATGGTTTTCTACCAATGTCGCCTGGTACACTCGATACCAGGACGACATTTTCATTCTTTGGAAAGGGTCCCCAGTAAATGTTCCTGAATTTTTGGAAGTGTTGTCCAAAACCACCACTTTCTTAGAGTTTACATTTGATCTACAGGATTCAAGTATTAGCTACTTGGACATATTGTTAACTAAAGATCAAGTTAATCAGAAATTCAAAAGTGCCATTTTTCGTAAACCCACTTACTCAAACTCCTTCCTTCATTTTTTGAGCTGCCACCCTTACCATCAAAAGAAGGCCGTGGTGAAAGGACAGATGGTTAGGGCAGCAAGGATGGTATCTGAATTTAGGGATTTTTTAATTGAATGTGACAAGCTTTATGACATGTTCCTTGATAGAGGCTATCCTCCCCATCTTATTCAAGAAGTTAAATCTGAAGTTATTAATAAAAGAGTGAGTGGTCATTTTAAACCTATACTTGCTCCCCTTGCCACATGCACCCCACCACTGGTACCCAATAATCAACGCGATTCAAGCTTGGAAACACTAGATGAAGTGGAAGGCTGCAATAGTTCTTTGTTAGGTGAGCCCATTTCAAATCTGCCTGTGACACAACCTAATACAAGATTTCTGTGTACCTTTAACACCAATCATTCTCAAATTAGGTACGTTTTAAATAAAAATTGGGCGTTTATCAAAGATGATTTTGAAATTTTCAATAAATTAGGTGATAAGCCTCAGATCACGTTCAGGAAGGGTAAAAGTCTCAAAACCCTTTTAGAACCAAGGTTAAAAGAAAGCCCCCACATTGGCACTGGTATAAATAAATGTGGGAGTTGCAACCAGTGCAAGTTTATCTGCACTGATTCACGAGTTAAGTTAGGCAGCTTTTTGTGTAACATTAAGGTAAAAGCCAACTGTCACACTCATGGGGTGGTATATGCCGCCCTATGTCAAATTTGTTCTGCCTATTATATAGGCAAAACCGAGCGAAAACTCAAGAAACGCATATATGAGCATCAATATGCCATAACCAAACAAGACCAGTCTAATGCTTTAGCCAAACATGTTATGACACATCATGACCATTTTTTTAAATTCACAATCTTGAAACACATTACTCAGGTCAATCGAGGTGGCCCTTGGCAAACGCAACTTGAAATTGAAGAGTTATGCTGGCAAATTAAATGCGGCATCATATTTCCATCCTGGGCTCAATGATCATGTGTCTATAGCATGTCTCCTTAAGCATTTAGCCTTAAGGAGATAAAATATACGTGTGTTGATTTGTTGTTTCAATATGCTGTTTTCAGCTATTTTAATATTGGTTATCAGTTATATATGTATTTTAGTATTTGAACAATGATTTTTTAGTATTGTATAAAGTTTTAAGGTGTTAACACATTTATAATTATTCGTATAAACTTAAGGGATTTTATCTGAATTTTATCATTTTTCACATTAGGTTATGCTAAGTTACCCAATCTTTTTAACTTTTGAATTATTCTTATATTAAGTTGGATATTTTGTGGCCTATTTAATGTAAAATGAAGTGGAATGTTTCTATTCCTCACCTTATTTCCCCTATTTCTCTGCAGTATGTAGTTGTGCCTTTTTTTCCATTCCTCTGCAGCTTATAACTGTGGTTATCAGTGGTTGTGCTAGCTTCATTAATAGGTTTATAGGTGTGCTTGATTTAATTAACACTTATTCTGCTGTTAAAGATCATTTAGAAGACTTATTTAAATGCTTGTAAAATGGTGTTCATTGTTTTTTGTCTTCTGAGGAAGGAGGGTCATTGCACCTTCCGAAAGCGTGTTGCTCAAGATATTTGGATTAAAGCTTCTGTATTGGGTGTTGAATCCAGCTCATTTTTGTGTTCAAGCTCAGGTTGTTTCTCCTTTGAGTCATTCTGTGCCAGTGCATGTCTTGGCAATGGTGGGGGGTTGTGTGGCCCTGCCCCGTGCTGTTCCTGCTGCAGCTGTTTCCACAGGATCATATTGTGTAGCATGACTCATACAATGACAATTTGAGTACATGTAGCTGGTGAGTACCGCAAGGCTCCACCGGATGTGTCCAGGCACCGGAACCATGACTTGAGCATCCCAAACACATGCTCTGTTATAATTCTGGTCTATGCGTGTGCCTCATTATGGAGTTCTTGTTCGGGTGTGTGTGTGCATTTCTGATGGGTGTCATCAGCCATGGCTCCAGTGTGTAACCAGCATTCCCCACTAGGTGACGGTAAGGGATGTCCCCATTGGAAAATCTCTGGTACAGCTGCGCCAGTTGCCAGATGTGGGAGTCGTGATAGCTTCCAGGGCAGCCAGCACACACATTCATTATAATGCCTGGGCATTGCACACGACCTGGCAGTTGATGGAGGGGAAGCCCTTGCGGTTGATGTAGACCCTACCCCACTCACCGGGTGGTGCTTTGATACATATATGCATGCAGTCTATAGCACCCACTACCTCAAGTTATTCTGCTATTTGGTGGAAGAGACGCATATTGCTGGCCAACGCCTCATGTGTGTTGGGGAAATATATGTGCTCATTGGCATGTGCTGACATGGCATCCAGGAACTGGTGGAGTACCCTGGATGCTGATGCCTGTGAGATTCCCATGATATCCCCAGTTGGCCTTTGGAAGGTCCCTGTGGCTAGTATTCTTAGGCCTACACATACCTTGGTATCCACTGGGATGGGTTCCCCTCTGTTAGTTCTGTGTGTCAGGCATGGCCAGCACAGCTCAACAATTTGCTGTAGAAGGTCCCTGTCTACCCTATAGCACTCCACTATCTCCAGCTCATGTAGCCCCTGGTAGATTACCCTGGGTCTGTACACTCTTCTCCGTCTCCTCACTGTGGGTTGGTCAACAGCATTCTCATCCTCACCACCCTCAGCCTCTTCCACATGTTGATGTATGATAGCTGCTGCAGCCCCTATCATTTTGTTGTTTTTGTTTGTTAAAATCTCCCCGCTTGTATACACCGGTGGTGTATAGTATGTGGGAAAAACCAGAGGAAAAGGTGTCTGCATAGTTTATAGTAGTGTTCTGGGCTGGTCTGCTGCCTGTGTAATTGGCTGTTTCTGATACATTTCACCTGCCAGCTATGCTAGTTCTCCTTGATTACCTTCCTTCTGCTGTTTTCCCTTCCCATTGCCTTCCTGTTTAAGCCCAAGGGCGCGCCACACAAACACAGTGCTCAAATGTGCACAGAGCTGCTATTTCCTGGTTTACTTTTTTTTCCTTTAAAACCTGGTGTGCGGCATGCACACCTGCTTAGGCAATGTAAAGAGTGCTAGGAAGCCTCAGACACACCCCCTTGCTTAGCTCTGCTAAGCTAAGGGCAAACCCGAGCCACAGGGCTCCAATCTGCTTACAGTACGACTGACACCCCCCATGATGTCAGCTAACTCTTAGGTTTGAACCATGCTATTCCTGCACTTACACTGTTGGGTGCTGACTAGCACTGAGGGGAAATCCGGGATTCAGTATCATTCCTCTCATTTGCATAGGATTCCCTGCTAATGCATAGTTACAGGTCCCACACTGAGCCTCTCCCCTTAGCAACCATTATTCACTGGCCATGTTGTCTTCTGCCTGCCATTGATTATAATGGCAGTATAGTGATTTTGGTCAGAATGCTTATTTCAGGTTATTTTTCATATTTTCAGCCCCATCCCGTTTGCGAGACGCTGCCCTACGCTTAAACAGCCGAAATCGGCTGAAAAAAAATAAAAGTTATTTATTTTATTTTTGAAACTGTTTTCCATGCCAGTGCCATATATTTGGCCATTGGCATGGTTTTCCATAATATACACACTTTATTTTAGCTGTCATGGCTCTGTTTTGTAGTTTGCAGAAATGTACTCGGTTACTAACTGAGAACATTTTTGCACAGTACACTAGTCCTGCAAGGCTGGCTGAAAGCTTCCTGGATCACAAATTCACCTCATTTGCATGGTTTTCACCTGCAAATGGGGTAATTTGCATACAGGAGCTGTGTCCGTGCAGGAATAGTACAGGAGCACACATGCACGCCTCTGCAGCTTATTCCTGGATCGCACGGCAGCCATATTACCTCCTGGAGCTTCTGCACTGTTCCTGCACAGGCTTGCTGAATCCGGGGGAATATTCTTTACAGTATACAAAAGAAAAAAGTTCCCCCCAGAAACTGATTTAATGATATCAGTATTCAGAGTCTCCCATCTCAGTTAAAGGTCTCCCAGATGGAAAGATTACTGCAGTCAATGAGTTACGCCTGAATTGGTGAAGAACGCTGTTATTAAACAAGCATGAGGTAAATCCTTACTCACGAGGTACTTCCACAAGAAATGATGATATCTCAGTAGACAGATGAGTAAAAGGTGATGGAAGGCTTCTAGGGCCATGGATCCAATTGTTTAACAGTAACTTAATGGATATAATATCTATTAACATGTAAAGAGGCAACCATACCAGTCATCCATAAGGAAAGGAAAGATTCTTTGTTGTCATTCACAAGGAAACCAATTTCAGTTCTGAATCATGACTTGATAACATTTTTATGGCAATTTTAACAGACAGAACTTTAAAATGGATGTTAGAATTGAAAGATGCAAAGCAGTGTGGGTTTGTAGAACAGTAAATGTGTGATAACTTTTTCATGACAACACTATTAGTAGAAGATGCATCAGAAAAAAAGAAACCTTGCTGATAAGTTTATACATGGAAAAAGCTTTTGACAGGGTGGATTGGGGGTTCTTAGTAGAAGTATTTAAGTGAAATGGGTTTCTGATAACTTTTATGATATTTGATGAACACATGCAAAAGAGTCAGAAAAACTGCAAAGTACTAGCAAGTCGTTATGATATCAACGCTGAACTGGAAAATACAATGCACACTCATTTGTTTATGCCATCTTTGTTTTCTATGCAAATAGTTTATCTGTGCAGGAAATGCTAGAAGGAAAGAAAGTGCATTAAAAAGAGGCATTCTGTAACAATGGGAGCATTTTAGATATACTTACGTATTTCTTCAATGCTCAGAGGGATCAGTGTTTTTAATGGGGTTTACCTGCTAGCACTGTAATTCTTACTCTGTATGCATGCTTTCATCTTGCAGGATGGCTAACAGTAAATATAAGCAGATTTATGACCAAAGAATTAGAAAGAATTCTCTCTCCAGATGACATAGTACTGGGTGTGATGCTCTTCTCCAGATGGCTGATTAACATAGAACATATTTACTGAGGACACTGAGCTACAAACGTGGCCTTTATTTTATTAGCTTTGACTTGCATACTGCTCGGACCTCTTCCATTTAATACATTTCTGTGTGCCTCCATGTTCTGTATGGATACAAGAGTTGATATGAAACAGTTTTTCATCTCTAACCAACCCCATATTACCATACATTTTAATTAATGATTATATAGCGTTGTCGCCTCACAGTTAGATGTTGCCCGTTCGATTCTCAGTTAGACCGTCTTCTATGTGGCAACATGCGTGAATGGGTGTTCCTTCGTTGAAGGTTGTGCGTTAGGCCTGGCAAGCCAGCACGTAAAACTCTACTGCCAATCATTAGCGGACCGGAGTTCCGCTGTGGCGACCCCTAACCGGGAAAAGCCGAAAGACACAAACAAACATTCTCCTTTCCTCTAAGTAAATAACCCGACAGATTTTAATTAGCCCTTTTTAACTCTGTCAGACTGTAGGATTAATAAGATTTATTTGTAAAGTGTCTGAGCTACATGTACTGTGCACTTCTAAGTGTGGCATAATCTAATCCTTACAAAATTGTGTAAATGACTTATTTTGTTATATACTCTAGCTCTGATGTTCTATTACAAATTGTTTCTTGTATACTGTTTTGACTGCAGCTAATTGCATTATTAAGTATGAAATCTCTGTTTTCTGTAAAAATGTCCATGCCTTTTAACCTCTGGCATGGCTGAAAGGGGTTGCCAGGCTAGCCTATCTACCCAATTAACAAAAATAAACCAATAAATGCATAAGTTATCAAGTAAGCAAATGAATGAATGAATGAATAAATGAATGATGTGATGTCACATAATCCATATGGGGGTAGAAGAGCTTAGGAAACTGGATGATACAATGAGAAAGACAACACTAAGACTAATTTACAAAGTCTATCAGTCTTAAGAAGGCAATAAAATAGTTGTTAAGGTATGTAAGGTAGGTAGTAGGTAAGGTCTGGTAACCTCTATGTATTTTATTGTATTTGGTGTTACGCTGCCCATATGTATCATAACACAACATATAATATACAATTTTACACCTTCTTTAAAGGCTGTTGAAAAACACTTTAAAACATAAGTTGCAACTTAAAATATATCTCAGATTGCCAGTTTTATGTAGCAATGTTAATTCTTGCAGGTCTTCATAGGGCACCTTATAGCAGTGTAGCTCTACCGCACTGAAGTTCACCACAGCTATGCTCACATTTACCCTGGCATTGTATGCAGCACTGTGTTAGACTGTATCATTCTTCTCCCTGGGATTATTTTCATTATACAGCTCCATGGACAAGATCAATGAGATAAGGTTCGTATTTGTACTGGTACATTTTTTCACTGTGCTCGCTGTGAATAGCACTGATAACACACTATCCAGTGATTTATTCAGTGTGGTCCCAGTCTATGCATTCTCCCACTATATGCTACAGTATCACATAGTTGCAGCATCTCATCTGTACATTTGGTAAGCTTTCACTCACTTTTTAAAACATGCCCAGTCTGGGTCACTCCTCTGAAGTATAGTTTCTGAAATGTTTTTAAGTAAAGGAAACCTGTCCAAACACACAAGTTTGATTTCGCTTCCGCTGTAGTGACAGCTTAGTTCACACAATTTTAGCACATTTTCTTAGAAGGTATGTACACAATGCCGTATTTTCTCTCCAAGTATCAGGAACCCAAGGCATAAAGTGCCAAGGATTAAAATACCAATGGCTATTTGCCAGTGAATATTACTGTGAGTGCAGAGTTTCCATGTTGTGTCAGTGATTTCTTTGTTTTGGGAAATGTTTCCCATCCTCGTGTTTCTGCAACCACATACTTGGTTTATATAAGTTTGGGGATATGAGGACTTGCCGCACATCAAGGGATGAAGGGGAGCTTGTCTCCTGCAAACAATATTTACATTTTAATTGTTTACCCTTGTGTGTTTTGGATATTAATTTTCAGGACTGTAAATCATTGTGTTTTATGCATTTGGGTTTTAAAATAGATCCTATCAGATGAAAAGGTGCAACTTGCATTGTTAGGCTGATATGGCCAGGACAGTGGAGGAAATTTGTAGTGTCCTGTTATTTGAGGAGGTTATTGTTAGGGTTGTAGTAATTTTAGTTACAGAACTCTGAGGCGAATAACAAAACTCAAAAATAAATACACTGAAAGTACTTTCATCAACAGTGGAGTTTTCTATTTTCTCCACTGTTTATGTGAAGTTGGAGTAGGTATATATAAGTTTTAGGGTGGTGGCGGTGTGCCACCCATGGAGGATATTGCTTTTTTTTTTTTTTTTTTTAGTTTTGGCATTCACTTAGAGTGCTGTCACTGTATCAACATGAACCCTATTTTAACATATGCACATTGTATATTTGAGCTGCACCTTTTCAGCTGTGTCTGTTAGGTGTAGGCTTTTTAAAAATGTAAAAAAAAAGCAAAGAATAAATACATTTTTTCATACTTACATAAAAACCAAAAGAAGATGCAAGAAAAGGGCAGTTTACAAGAAGTAGCACAGTATTAGTAACATGATAAGGAAGTATATGATAATTAAAAGTCCATATTGTGTAATTAAGTTGTTGAGCTTTAATTATCATTGGAGGTATTTTGTACTAAATAAAGGCTTGAATTAATTGTATTTTCAAAATGATGTTATGTGTCAGATTGTTATTATAGAACATACTGAAGCTTTTATGAACTGTTTCATTCTGCTGGATTCATAGGAGAAATGCAGCACAAATGAAAATATAACAGTATACCTGGCTTAGAAGAAAAGAAAGGCATTTATGATAGTAAGACATAAAAGTTTATGTTTCATTAAACTAGATATTAGGAAAGTGTACATTTGGGAAGCACATAAAGGCCTTCCTGCAGGTTTGTTAAATATTTCTCATTGGGCATCTGTTTGTATTTGGCAGTGAATGATAAATTTATAGACCGATGGAAAACAGTAAAAGGAAACATGATCCCTGGATGTACAGCACAGCATGCTTTATTATGCATATATGTTTGATTTCAGGGTTATACTACTTTTAAATACATACACTATTCTGTGTATGTTTTGTCACTGATGTTGGGAGCCTTTGCAAATGAGGATGTATCATGTCCAAAAGTTGCTACTTCAAGGAGGGAATGAATACATAAACAGAAAAGCACTAAATAATGAATTTTATATAAGATTGTGTGTCCTTGTATAAAAGGTTGCAAATAATGACTGAGATGTCATTTGCATTACACTTTTAGGATTTTGGGTTTTAAAATTACCAGCAGTCAAGTCTTATAGAAAACATTGCATAGCACCCTTATGCCTCTGACTGGCTTCTTATAGAATATTTAAGTGGTGCATACATGGCTGAGACATACCATAAAGCACATAGGTTTGCATTTTAGGCTGTAACTTGTGAGGATGGAGGGCACATAATATTGCTTTTAAGTCAGAAATGGATAATAGATACCCATATGTGCAAATGTTATGTTACAAAACTCAATGATATACTTAGAATCTGTCTTACACAATGTTTTGCTAATTCTGTGCGCATGTCCTTGGCATAATGTAAATATTTTTAATGTGAATCACTTTAGTTTTACAAATAATACTTTAGATTTGCTGACCAGTCTTGTTCTAAATGATGATTTTCATGAAGTTCTAACACTGGTAGCAAACTAAAGGCTTATCATTTATGTTCTCTTTTTTCAGTATAGCAAGCATGTAGCCTGACTTTATAACTTATGCCTAATAAAAGCATCCTGCTGTGGCATGTATTGAACTCCTGGACGCATGAATAGGAAGATGTAACTGTGATCATTGCTTAGTACTGTATTTGTTAGATCTTGTATCTTCCTTCTTTATCCAGAATTAATTAATAGTTAGTCTTAGCTCTTTGTAAGACTAGACTGCGTACCTGGACATACCCTGTGATGACAGTACACAGTGTGGAGGGCACTAACAAAAACAGAAGTTGGTAAACTAACAGTCAATATAGTAGCAGAATGAATTAAAGCAGACAATTTTGGTAACGTCATCAAAAATTATGAACAAAACAGAATACAATTGCAGCAAATATGTTTCTGAATTTGGGGTAAATTAAGATGCTGCATACCTGCTATTGAAGTTTTCTGATTAGTTTTTTTGCATATCCAATTGTATCTCCATTAGGGTTCAGCATCCACTTTCCAATGCAGTGTACTGTCAAGAGCCTTTCATTTATCCCCATGTATTATGAAGCAGTAACTGGATAACCCATCAGAAGAGGTTACTAGCGACCCTCTCATTCTTCCCCATGTATTATGAAGCAGTAACTGGATAACCCATCAGAAGAGGTTACTAGCGACCCTCGCATTCTTCCCCATGTATTATGAAGCAGTAACTAGATAACCCATCAGAAGAGGTTACTAGCGACCCTCTCATTCTTCCTCAAGTATTATAAAGCAGTAACTGGATAACCCATCAGAAGAGGTTACTAGTGACCCTCGCATTCTTCCCCATGTATTATGAAGCAGTAACTGGATAACCCAACAGAAGAGGTTACTAGCGACCCTCTTATTCTTCCCCAAGTATTATAAAGCAGTAACTGGATAACCCATCAGAAAAAGTTACTAGCGACCCTCTCATTCTTCCCCATGTATTATGCAGCAGTAACTGGATAATCAATCAGAAGAGGTTACTAGCAACCCTCACATTCTTCCCCATGTATTATAAAGCATTAACTGGATAACTTGTCAGTAGAGGTCACTAGCACCACTATTTTAGTGAAGTAGTACTGGCAGGGGGACAATGGCCAGAGAGACACATTAGCTACTGGTGTAGGACGGGTTGCTGGAGTGTGTCCCAATCTACTCTTATGTATCAGCACCATTGCTCTAGGCTGTGGGTTGTAACATGGGCCCAAGGACAGAAAAAAACCCTAGACCTACCAGTATACACAGCCTGGCTGCCACTTCCACCTAGCGCTGATATGCCATCCCCATTCCTTCCTTTGCCATAAAGTCTGCTCTTCGAATTTTCCCTTAGAACTAACCAGATTTTTAGTTTTAGCAATCAAATCTGTTTCTTTGAGCTCAGCACTTGTTCAGAACTCATTGTAAGCACTAAATAAGCTACAAATTACTACAGCACTCAATTTTCCTCAATTGTCTAGTGGAAAACAGTTTTAGTACTTAATAAATAAGCACCTATCCAGGCATGTCTAAGGGTCAGCTCTCTGTGTTTTCTCTTGTCTACCTGATGAATCTGGGCATCTTTGGGCAATGCAGCAATTGCCTCATGTACACAGACAACCCTCTCCTCCTACCACTCAACACTACAACCTGTGAGAGATGTACTTATATAGCCAAACTGGATGCAAAGCTCTCTTCACCCAAGACTGGACTAGACAGTCAAGAAGAGAAGGTAAATACTTGCACCACACCACTCTCATCACATAGTCCCTGAAAACCTACACCACCAAAACACACACATAGAAACACAAAACACACACCTACATTCACGGCGGCTCTCAATAAAAATCTGCCCAAGCAACAGGGACCTCCAAAACAGAAATGCAAGCAACCTCCACCCCCCCAACACAACCCAAATGACACATAGCCCACAAACTCAGTGTGCCACTCAACCACAGCCCATAAGGCAAAACAACATACCCAACACTCTAGTCATAGGTGACTCTATAGCCAAGCACAATATTGTTACACTCACCAGGCTAAACAAGGAGAAAGTTACGTCAGCTGCCTGTTGGGCACCAGGATCTTCCACATAACACACTCAGGTCACTCTACAACAAGTACAAATATGACTCTGCATTGTCCATGTTGGTGTGAATGACCTGAGATGTACCTCCCTGGACTACATGAAAAGAGACATGGAGGAGCTGTCTGATCTTGTAGCCCAGGCAGGTATGACCCTAGCCCTGAGTAGCCTCCTGCCATCACCTAGAATGATACTGCAGTACAAGGACAAAATGATTGACTTCAACAATTGGCTAAGCTTCTGGTGTCATTCTAAGGGGATCCAGTATCTGTCTGCCTGGGATGACATGATCAACAGACCACGATGCTTTGCCAGAGATGGCTTGCACCTGTCGCCCTTGGGATTCCTGATACTGGCTAAGGTTCATGCCACCCCTATAGTGCCTTTTTTAGTCAAGGTTCAAATGACAAATTCCCCACTGTAACAGGTACAAGCAAGCAAAATCTGAGGGTAATGCTACTCAATTCTAGAAGTCTAAACCTCAAAATGCACTCACACGAGGCATTCCTTAAAATGGAGAACATTGACATCTGTGCAGTGACAGAGACCTGGTTCAAGGCTCCAGAGAGCACCCCTGCATTACCAGGCTATAATTCATATCACACCTTTCGGCCACCTAACCTGGACCGAAGCACTAAAGGTGGAGGCATGTCCATATATTAAGGATATCCACACCTTCAGGCTAGTTGCTCAGCATAATGCATCCGAGATTATCCAAGTGCAACTAACTCTGGGCAAGACCGCAATCCAAACTGTAGCTTGCTACAGATCTCCCACCATGCCCCAGGATTCCTACTCCTCATTTCTTGATACACTGGAAAATATTAGGTTACAACCTAACACCCTAATAATGGGCGATTTCAACTACCCCACCATTAACTGGGAAAACTACTCATGTACCAACTCTTTTGCTCAACGTTTTCTGGAATTCATAAATCCAACGCCTTGGATCAACTTATCCACACCCTCACCAGGGGCAGCAATATCCTAGACCTGGTCATTACCAACATGGGCAACCAGTGTTCCATACCAGAAGTCAATTCCTTGTTGGTCAGATCCGGCCACAAGCTAATCACCCTAGACATCCACATCCCACCCGCCATTAGGGAAACCACCGTAAAAAAAAAATTTCCAAAGCCAGCTTCACGCTTCTTAAGACAGAAGTGGCAAACTTCATGACACCCATGCAGACAGACAATAGAGGTACGACTGCTGAATCCTACACAAATGCACTTTATAAGCACTTACACGAGTGCATGGATCATGAAATCCCCAACAGAACCAAGATGCTATCCTCCAAAAAAAGGAAGCCAATCGGGTGGTCCCCTGCCATAAACAAACTCTACAACAGAAGAAAGAAACTGTTTCAAAAAAGAGTAAAATCCCATGATTGGAGGAACTCCCTGGTCATCCTCAGTAAGAAGCTGAGATCCCTCATAAAATTGTCCAAAGCTAGTTACTAAAACAAAATTGCCACTGATTCTAAAGACAACCACAAAGCATTCTATAGCTATGTCAAGAATCTCAATGGCAACACTCAAATCTGCTCTGAGTTACAGCACAATGGCACTAAATACACAGAATCAACTGATATTGCCAACATCCTGGGAGATAGTTTCAGTGCTTACTTTACCCCCCTCTTACCTCCTAAAGGACCCATCTCTATACTGGAAGAATGCAAAGTTCCTGTAATCATGGCTGCACATGTAAAAACCACACTCTCCAAAGCCAAGAACACAGCATCCATGGGACCTGACAACATCCAAGGCTGCGTTCTACATGAACTACAGAATGAACTGGCACCCCACCTAAGCACCATGTTCAATCATAGCCTTACCTCAGGCTTTTTGCCCTCTGAATGGTGCACAGCGACGGTTCTCCCACTCCACAAAGGGGGAGCCATTATGGACCCCAGGAACTACTGCCCCATTAGCCTGACGAGCCTGGTATGCAAGGCTATGGAACATATCATCATGGAACTTATAAACAATGACATTGGTAATCTCCAAACTCTGGACCCTACCCAGTTCATGTTTGTAAAAGGCAGATAATGTCTCCTAAACCTGATAGACTTCTTTTCAAGCGGTCACCAAAGCCATAGATGAGGGTAAGGTGTTTCACACAGCCTATCTAGATCTCGCCAAGGCTTTCAACAACATCCTCCACTCTGGAATTATAGAAAAACTCACTAAACTAGGTAGAAATCCCTATATCATAAGATGGGTTGCCAACTGGCTTACCGACAGAACCGACACTGTGAAAGCAGCAGACTCCAAATCCAACTTCAGACCAGTGACAAGTGGAGTACCACAGGGTTCAGTTCTGGATCCTCTCCTGTTTGGTAACTACTTCTCTGATGTACAGGCTAACACAGAAGGTCTTTGGCTAATGATGTTCGCAGATGACTGCAAAGTAGGAGCCATAATCAAAACTCCTAACGATGTGGACATCCTACAAAAGGGCCTCACTGAGACAGATGTCAGGTGTTAAAGCTATGGCCTCAAGCTCAATGCCAAAAAGTGCATTGTAATCCCTTTTGGTAAAAACTCTGTACCCATGAACTACCACATAGGCAGTAGTCTATTTAACACCAAAACTCTGATAATAGACCTTGGGACACAGGTGGACAGTAGTCTCTCCTTTGATAATCACATCGCCACAGCAGTCAGGAAATCCTTCTACATGGCACACCTCATCACAAAATGTTTCTCATCCAGGAAAAAAGAAGTCATTGCTCCCCTCTACTCATCACTCATTAGACCCATTATAGAATACAGAGACCCTTTTGATATGTACCTCACAAGACATCTACAACAACTGGAAAGGCCACAGAAATACCTCACAAAGAGGATTAACGGCCTCAAACAGATGTCCTATGCAGACCATCTCAAAAAACTTCAGCATTACTCCGTTGCATATCGCCTACTCAGAGGTGATCTCTGCCTAACATACAAAGCTATGTCAAACCCAAAGATGTTGGACATACTCCTCTTAAAGAAACCCCAGTCCCTCTGAGCTACATGCTCTAGGGACCTAAACCTTGTCACCACAATAAACAAAACATGTTGGAGGGATAGATTGCTGTCCCAGAGACTTCCCATACTCTGGAATAAACTACCTATCTATATCAAACAAAGCTCCTCATTGCCACTCTTCAAGAAAAATCTTGATGATTGGATGGGAAATAGGAAATTCACCCAGGTGATCACTTCTGTGGCTCTGCTCGACAGGGGCACAGGAAAATAATTGTCTTGGTTGGCGAAAGCCAGGGTACCTTTTTGGCTAGGCTTATATAGGCCCTAGGGCCAATAGCCTACTACCTACCTATGAACCTAAGAATGGCTACATAGAGGCTGCTGTACCTACCAGAAGTAAGCCGAAAACTAACTCTAAAAAAAAAAAAACATCTTAGTGGAACCCTAAATTCAACAGGTTATACAGCAAAGGTTAAAAAAAGTCATGGCTAAAATTAGGAAGTATAACTCCGGAAAAGATAAGAACTCACACATCAAACTAAACTAACAACTAAGAGGGCATATCAAGACCAGGAAAGCTGATTTTGAGGACAAGATAGTCTCACAGGCAAAAGTTGACAATGAAGCCTTCATCAGTTATGTCAGAAACCTCACAGGCAGCACACAATCCATTAAGTACGGAAGAAGTAATTAGGGACCTGGGGATCCAAATTGATAGCAATCTCTCATTCGACAACCACGTGGCCAAAGTGGTTAGAAAAACATTTTATATAGCCCACCTAATCATGAAGGGATTCACATCTAGCCTCTCTACTCATCCCTCATCAGGCCCATAATTGAGTACAATGCCCCTTTTGGGATGTACCTTACCAGACACCTGCAGCAACTGGAAAGACCCCAAAAGTACCTCACCAAGAGGATCAAAGGGCTCAAACAGATACCATATGCTGCCCGGTTAAAGAAACTCCAGCTCTACTCAATGGCATACCGCCTGCTCAGAGGCGATCTGTGCCTGACGTATAAAGCTATGTCCAACCCGGAATTAATGGACATGCTGCACCTCAGAAAATCCAAATCCCATCAAGTTATGCGCTCGAGAGACTTGAACCTCAGCACTGAAATAAATAGGACATGCTGGAGGGACAGATTCATAACCCAGAGGCTCCCTTCACTCTGGAATAAAATCCCAGTCCAGGTTAGGCAGAGTCCCTCATTGACTCTCTTCAAGAGGAATCTTGATGAGTGGATGGGAGATCGTAGATTTACCCCGGGTATCACTTCTGTGTCACTGTTAGACAGAGGCACAGTATACTAACCTCGAAAAAGGACATAGCAAAAGTCATTTAAAATGGGTGGCGAAAGCCAAACACACTCTGGCTAGGCTTGTAAATGCCCTAGGGCAGATAGCCTAGTATGAACCTATGAACAAAAGTGTGCAGAACTGGTGGGTGATGGCATCACATTCACTGAGCTAAGCGATATAGGGAATCTGCTGGCTGATAAATTCAATTCCAGCTTTACATAGCACTCACCTCATTTGCCTCTCATCCCCCAGGAAATACCTTCAAACCTAACCCCACCAACAATAAATAGGAAGTAGGACCTGGCTGTGCATTCTAATGCCAAAAACACAGCCTCAGAGGGACCTGATAATATTCCAGGATTTCTCCTGAATATTCTAAAATATAATCTGTTAGGGACACTGGAGGCACTATTTAAGTGTAGCCTCAGAACAGGTTTTGTGCCATGAGAATGGAAAACTGCAACTGTCATCCTTCTTTATAAGGGCAGAGCATCAACAGACCTTAGAATATATAGAGCAATTAGTCTGGGTAGTCTCATATATGCAAAGCAATGGAATAAACTATCATTTAAATGATCAGCAGAAACATAGGAGACCATCAGATGCTGGACCCAACCCACTGTGGTTCTGTTAAGGGAAGGTCATGCCTACTTAACCTGGTGGACTTCTTTAAGAAGGTCACAAAGGGCATGGATGAGGGTAAAATGGTACATACTGTCTACCTCGACCTATCTAAGGCATTTGACACAATGCTCCACTCAGGGATTGTAAACAAACTTGCAGAATTGTACATAAACCCCTATACAGCATGCTGGATAGCCAGTTAACTCACAGATAGGACAGAGGAAGTTAGTATTGGTGAAATCCACTCCACAAAATGACCTCAGGGCACTGTGCTGGACCTGCTATTCTTTGGTATACACTTCTCTGAAATCAAGGCCAATGTCAAGGGGCTCTGGCTGACTAAGTTTGCAGATGATTGCAAGTTTGGAGTAATCATAGAATCCCTCCAAGACACTAGCATTTTTCAAGAGGGTCTTACACAGGCAAATCAGAATCACATTTATTGGCCAAGTATCTGCACATACAAGAAATCTGACTCCAGTTTCAATGACTCTCCAAGTATGAATTACATAAACGACATACATGCAACTATTAAGAACAAGGCAAATGATATACATGTAACTATTAAGAACAAGACAAAAAATGTAAATATACATATACATACAAGGTGCAAAGTGCAACTCAATGCAAGAAATACTGAAATAAACTCTGAAAGAAACAAGTATTAAAAATATGTAAACAATACTGCAGAATCCTCGGAGGCTAGGGAAAAAGAATACCCCAGCCTAATAATCTGAGTTTATCAATGATGAACTTGATGGCCTGTGGAAAAAAACAGTTTTTATATCTGCTTGTTTTGGTGCATATTAATCTATAATGTCTGGCCGATGATAATAGTTCAAAAAGATGGTGTCCTGGATGTGAAGGGTCAGTGATATTTTTCTTGCCCTTTTCATGACTCTGGAATAGTACTGGTCCTGTAAGGAGAGCAAATTAACACCAATGTTTTCGGCAGACCTGACTATTTGATGTAACCTATTTTTGTCATGATTAAACAGAGATCCAAACCACACTGTTATGGATGATCTGAGAAAAGACTCAGTGACTGCTGTGTAGAACTGAATCAACAATTTCTGTGGGAGGTTAAACTTCCTCAGCTGTCGTAGAAAGTACATTCACTATTGTGCCTTTTTTATGATGGACCCAGCATTGGTATCCCACTTCAAGTCCCGGGAGATTATAAATCCCAAAAACTTGGATTTCACAACTGACACAGCAGTATTAAATATAAAGAAGGGGAGTGATATTGTAGTACCACTCCTAAAGTCCACTGTCATCTCCACAGTTTTAAGAGTGTTTAGTTCCAGATTATTCTGACTACACCAAAGGGCCAGCTGCTCAACCTCCTGTCTGTATGCAGACTCGTCACCATTCCTGATGAGCCTGATGATAGTTGTATCATCTGCATATTTAATAAGTTTGACAGAGGGGTCCTTAGAGGTGCAGTCATTAGTGTAGAGGGAGAATAGCAGTGGGAAGATCACACATCCCTGCAGGGCACCTGTATTCATCGTGCGATAGCTAGATGTAAATTTCCCACTTTCACCTGCTGTTTCCTACTGGGTAGAAGATTAGTTAGAAAAATGACAAGTGCCAAAGCCATGACTTAAATCTCAGTTCCAAGAAATGCATAATAGTACCTTTTGGGAAGTTGGCCACCCAAAAAAACTGTGCATTTGACAAAGCACCTTTAAGAACTGATCCAGTAATCAGGGATTTGGGTAATCATGTAAATAGTAACCTAGACTTCAACCAATACAACTCTAAGGCAGTAAGGAAAAATAAATCAATCTATGTCACTCAAATTTTAAGTAGGGGCATGTGATCTAGGTCCAGGGAGTTTATTGTGTCACTGTATTTGGCCTTCATCAGACCCATCATTGATTATAAAGCTTTATTCAGTATGTATCTGACCAGACACATGTAGCAAATGGAATGTGTGTAAAGGCTCCTTACAAAAAGAATACAGAAAGTAAACAAAATGACCTATGTGGATCACCTCAAAGCCCTCTGTCTATACTCTGTTTCCTGAAGACTAATGAGAAAGAACCTACGCCTGGCATTCAAGACATCCTTGGTTCCCTGCTCTGATGAATCTTTCACATAGCCACAAAATTATTAGCATCTGAACTACTAAATCTAAGAACCTAATTGTATCCTTTTTTCTTAATTTTTTTTTTAGTAATATAAATTTTATTTCTTCTGAGCAGTGACAACAATACAAACATGACAACTGAGTCCAAACAGGATAGAAATCATAGAGTTACAGCTAAATAATCTTTAGTCCACACATATCTATTGAATAACAAGTAAACAAGATGTGTTGGAGTAGTCGTATCAAGTGTATGATCACTGTTAACAATACCACAAGAAAAAGCTAGCAAAGGTAAGAACAAGATGTTCAAAAGGTACAATGCTCCTTAACTCTGAGGGTTAAGACTTTCCACCTATAATAAGTTAAAGAAACAATGACCAGGATCTAGTCCAGCACTACATATACAGATGAGTACTTGGCTAGACTTTCAAACAATAAGCATGCCTGTGCATTAGTGAGACCCAGTACAATGGAATATATGTTCAATATTTAAAAATGATTGTTATCAAGGTGAGAATGACACTACAAATCCATAGAAACTCAGGGATTGTTAATGGAACATTAGAATCTTTGAACTCTAAAACCCAAAAAGTAACATTCCGAAACCTCGAAGCTTGGCGGACAAAGTACCATTGATGGCTTGAATAGTAACCATCCATAGTGGGAAAACTGTCTCACATCCCGATATAATATGTAAATAGTTAGCTTCCTGATGGCCATATCCCTAGCACTGAACTTTTTTAGACCTACCGCTTCCAGACAATTGAGAGGGAGTAACCTGTCACTGATGTAACAGCTTAAGTTGAGTAAAAAAATCATTCATTAGAGAAGGGAGCTGAGAGCAGGCTGAATTGGAGACATATTCCTCCATAATGAGTTAAGTAATGCACTGCCTAACATAGTGGACCATCTAAAATTTAAGTCCCATATAATCTCTTTAGCAGATTCCATTAACAGTTTGCACCATACTGCAACCTCATTGAGGATATCTTTGTGCAAAGCTAGGGAATCAGATTGACCCTCCACTCTAGTGAAATTGAATAAACACCAGGAAGGTGGGCCACCTGTTGTCAATACTGCATCTTTCATCTGGGTATACTGCCATCAAGTACATTTAAGCTGAAGGTATTTTTCCATCAGGGTGGTTAGAGTAAGTAAACTTTGGTGGTCTTGGACACAAATTTCTTTGATAAAACAGATCCCAGACTGGATCCATTTAGGCCAGTAAAGCATATGACCTCCTATTTTGATCATATCATTAAACTATTATGGAGAGAACAATGTAATAGTAAGGGGGATTAACCAGCTTAGACCATGTGTGGGCCAGGAATAATAAACTTTGTCTTCCTCGACCCCAGATTCTATGAGAAAGGCCTCTGTCAAATTCCTGGTTGCCTGAATTGCTAAATCATAATCTCTGAGATGACTCACAATGGTGAGGGGCTTGATTTAACTCCCATTGCATACCATCCAATTATAGCTGTACCACATGTTTTAAGATCTGGTAGACCAAACCTACCCCACCTTTTTAGGAAGAGTAAGTCACTTGTGGCTGACCTTAGTGGGCTTACCCTGCCATACATAACAGCCTGTACATGCCTTGCAATGATTAATCTACTGGGATTGAAGTGTCTGAGAAATATGATGCAGTATGAATAGAATCTTGGGCAATGCATACATTTATTCTGTTGGTTCATCCATACTTTGATACTGTTGTATGCTTTGGCCATGTTCTTTTCACCCATAGAAAGGATGACCCATGACATGTGTATCCCCAAATATTTATATTCTTTCACAATCAAGACCAGGAACTCAGGTAAAATAGACATAACATTATATGAGGACTGAGTTAAGGGGTGGAGTACTGTTTTGCTAATATTTAATTGCAAGCCAGAGTATCTCTCTGAGTCCCGAAAGAAATCCATGATTGGAGGGGTTATGACCTCTGGGTTGCTCATCCAAACTGTGCAATCAGGTTGCAAGTGGAACAGTGATGTGATGTAGCTTTATACCATAGTTTGAGTACTTAGCTTGAAGGCATAAGCCAAGACTATATGCTGCCAACACAAAGATGAGCTAGGATAGACGGCATCCCTGTCGTATACCCCGGGTAATGGGAATTGGATCTATTAGTGTTTGATTAGTAAGGATACATGCTGAAGGGTTGACATAGAGTAACTTACACCATTTAACAAAGTCCAGGGGAAAAAACAAACTTATTAATTACTTCCCAAAGAAATTCCCAGTAAATGGAATCAAATGCTTTTTAAAGTCAAGCATCAACTTTGCTGAATGTACATGGTCGTTATTACAATGGTTTTGCATATTTAACCAATGTTGAACCAAATTGGGACTACCTGCCCTGCCTTTAATAAACCCCAAATGATTTTGTCCTATAAGCGAAGGAAGCACCTTCTCAAGTCTGTTAGCCATAAGCTGGGCAAAAATGTTAAAGTCCAGTTGCAACAGAGAGATAGGCCTATAGCTAGTTGGGTATAGGGGTTCTTAGAAGGTTTCAAATACATCATGACTTTGGCACAGCACATGTCAGAGGGGAGAAAACCCTTAGAGACTGATTCATTAAATAGGTGGAATAGTGGCTCTGCAATAAGAGCTTTATTGCTTTTATAGTATTCTGCCCTAAAGCCATACAACCCAGCTGCTTTGACCCCTGCTTATGAGTCAATCGCAATTCCTATTTTCCCTGGGGATATCGGTCTGTGCAAAATATCAATACATTTTTGGGTCAAAGGTGGAAACTTCATTGCTGCCCACCAGAAGTTTGTGTCAAGTTGCTCCCTGCATCCGGCTGGGAATTCACAAGCAAATCTTCTGTTACTGTTGTTTACATCTGTAAATATCACCCCTGATACATCCCTGATTGCACTATGGATATTTCCTGCTGCCCGTCTCTACATTTGAAAGCCAAAAATGTATTAGATGTAATTCCCTTCACCCAGTAAAAAAGATGCCATCTTTCCTATTTAGCCGTTACTTCAGTATAAAGCACCTGCTAAAATTGTTTCTTAAGTTGGGTGAGCATTGTTACATTCTAGACCACTTTTGGTAGCAGTCCCAGCTTCCTTATACACTGTTTTATCTCCTCTTGATTCCTTTTGCGCTCCCACTTCTTCCCCTGAGAGTAATGTGGAATCCACTGCCTACATTCTGTTTAAATGTCCACCAAGTCCAATGACACCCCATTGTGTCTATCTTATGCCTTTGCCAGTATGATGCGACCCATCTAGAAATGTGTTCTGTAAACACTGAGCAACAAGGGGTTGTTTTTCCATGATTTACACATTTTCTGGTCTATTTGCATGTCTAATGCAAGTGAATGTCATTTGGCATGATTTGATATACCTGAGGGATCAGTACCTGTATCACTACATCTAAAAGTGTCCCTTCTGTTGACCAACCAGGCGCAGTCCTTCATTAAAGGATGATGAGTTCTCCACATATCAACTAAATCAATGTCCTAAATACCCTTAATTAAGCCCCATGATTTAGGTTTTAATGTAATCCTACCAGCAGGTCTACAGTCAACCCAAGGACTGAAAACCACACTAAAGCGTCCCCCTGTCACAGTTATACTGTTCTCAATCCTTAGTCTTCGAATAGCTAGAAAATGATCCTTCATCAAGAAGGAGTCATTCTCATTGGGGCCATAAAAGTTAGCTAATATAATAGTTTTTGGCCCACATGAAACTCTGCCACTGTCCAGCGGCCTGCATTGTCAGTCAAACACAGTGTCACTCTCCAGCCCAAAATGCACCACTTTAGAATTATAACCCCTTGCTTACCTTAACATGGCTAGAAACATAACATACCAGTCTAAAAGCTCATTTGGCAAAAAAACAAGGTTAATATTTTCTTTTTCATCTTTCTTTCCTGTAGCAGGAAAACTAAGCATTTTGTTTGCTTAGGTGTTAGAACATTGCCTTGGTCTTCCATGGAGTGGACACTCCTTTCACGCTCCAGTGAATTCCTTTAATTATACCACCCACATAGGGATTTAGAGTAGGAGTGGTATTTGCAGTATGCTGTACCCCATTTTGAATATTATAAACATACATATGTTGATAAGAACTTAGCTAAACTAATGACACAGTGTACTACTAGATACTTAAGTAAATAACTGTAATTAAATGCTAACTAGTTTAATGAAAATAATTAAATCCAAAGTATGTCCAGTGGCATGGTACTGATAGAAATTACCTGTCCATGTACCTCTGCAAATTGGATGTGAAGGATGAATACATTTGTGTAGTTATCCCATTGAGTGTCCTCCTGTTAAAAGACCGCAAGTCCCACCAATTGCTAAGCGGATACTCCCACTGGTTTAGAATAATTCAACATATCGAATAGTTCTTAGACGTAAATGTAAGCATCAGCCAAAATCAGTCTGCAGCTGTCATTTCATCCCAGGAACATTTGAACATAGCACTCTCATCCAGATGTAGTTTTGGGAGTGAAAACAATGATTTATCCATTTTGTCCCACAGAGTTAATTACCAGTGATTTGGAAAGAGGATCATACTTGGTGGCCAAGGGCAGATGAATAATAAAGAGATATAATTTGGCCCCTGATGGTTTATCTGTTGGAGATAATAGTCTCTTTTTCTTTTTTGTTTAAAGGCAATGTACTTGGGGAACTGGTATTTGAACAGTGCTTCTTCTTACTTCTCATGCAGCCAGGCACATGGCAAAATGTCTCTGTAGATAAAGATTGGAGATATGTATCTACCTCTTGGAGTGTATGAAAGGATAGTTGGGTAGTTTCTCTGGTAAGAAATAAACTTGCTGGGTAAAGAAGCTGCACCTGGAATCCCAACTCTCCACAGTGCTACTAAAAAGGGGCTAAGGGCTTCCTCTTATGGTACAGACAAGCACTATAGTCAGGAGATACTTTTAATGGCTGCCCAGCAATCTGGAACATAGAACTCAGCTCTCCAGGTCTCCACAAAACAAGCTCCCAGTTATTAAAATCTAAAAACTTGACAATAAACTGCACTGGGATAATATGTGACACATTTCTTACTGGTAATAGTGGGCTGTTTCAATGACCAATGGATTTGATAATTCCAACATCTGTGTTAACTAACTGTACTTTGATAAAGCTGATGGGCTGCAATCCTTCAACTAGTTCTGGGAAGCCAATAAATCACAAATTGTTTCTTCTGGAATGATTCTTCAGGTCCTCTAGTTTAGATTCAAGCTTAGCTGTGTCGGATTATAAATACTGTATTGCTGTAGAATGGGAAACTACAATTGCTCTTTGCTCTCCCATCTCCCATTGTGGCTGCTGCAGGGAATATTGAATGGCAGTGAGTTGGGTATCATGATTAGAAGTAGCAGTCTTTATCTGCTGCATATTTACAACAATAGTCTTCATAATTTCTAAAAGAGCATCAGTTGAAGCTCAAATAGTCCTTAATTCCTCCGTGCAAAGTTTCGCTTCCTTATCAGTCACATCTCCACATGGGTAGGCCATTTTGATTACTCACTGTCACCCATAGTTAATGTTTCAGGCAATTATTGGCTATTCCCAGGCAAAAGGCACCTCTTAAAGAATCATGGATGCATCTGCCGATGCTCCAGTTGATTTAATGCCAAAATGAATGGTGAATGGTCATTTTAAAACTTAAAATATTCTTCAATGGATAGCTATGGTATTAGCTATGCAACCACCTCCATGCGCATACCTGAGCATGCCCCTCCCAAGGAACTAAATTTTATTTGTGACATAAACATGAAATTTTGGAGAAACAAATATATATCTTAGAGAATTCTGATTCTCTGGAATAGGCTCCCAATATATGTGAAACAGTCCCTCCCTAACCCTATTCAAGCATGACATGGACTAGTGGATGGAAAATTAGAAACTCATTCTGGTCTCGAGCCCATATCTCTGATGGACAGAGACAGTCAGTAAATCGTGTCCTAAACAAAATGGTGTAAGAAACTTCTCTGTGTGGAAGATTTTCAATCCATATATATCTAGTTAATCACTGTATATTAATCAGATCAGATAATGATAGTAGAGGTAGTGAACTTAAACTCGTCCTAAGTCAAAAAATAATAAAAAATATATAATTTGAAATATTATACAGAATTACTAAGTATTTAAAAGTAATCCAAGTAGAGTAGGCAGCCTGTTTCCAGTCAAAAATCCTTTATGAAGTACGCAGTCTGGAAACAGACTGCCTACCCTGCTTGGATTACTTTCAAATACTTAGTAATTCTGTATAATATTTTAAATTATATATTTTTTATTATTTTTCTGACTTAGGACGAGTTTACATTCACTACCTCTACTATCATTATCTGATCTGATTAATATACAGTGATTAACTAGATATGTATAGATTGAAAATCTTCCACACATAGAAGTTTCTTACACTGTCTTGTTTTTGGACCCACTATACTTGTTTAGTGGGTAGTTTGAGATTTCAGGGATACCACAGAGATTACTTGTACTTTAAATTATGTCCTAATTAACATACACCTCTTAAATAAATTTATGGGACAGTTTTGGGTTGCATGGCTAGGCTTATAAAGGTCTTTGCAGCCGTTAGCCCACTATAAACCTTTGAACCTATGAAGAGAAGATAAGGGGAGATGAGCACGCATATCGTCTTCACTCCTCCCCTCCTCAGCCATCTCAAACAGGTATCTGTGTCACTAGTCAAACTAGAGTCACCTGCATTGTAGTCAGGGCTTTACCATTTACACCAAGGAACTGGCTACATTATGATTAATTTTAATTTGATATGTTAGTAACCAGTAATATTTTATTATTTACATTTCTAATACTGAACAGACTTGTAGCTTTTAGATCTAAATCAAAATATGCTCAAAGAGGGATAGACACAGAAAGAAACAGCAAACAAATTTACAACAAAGTAACTAAAGAAGGAATGCAAATATGGCACTGTGAGACATATTAACATATAAACAAAGGAAACATTTAACATGTTCATCTTCTAGGATTATTAGATTCCACTATCTAAAATACATGATCTGAAGTAGTTGTCTTCATTTGCTCTTCCACCTGTGGGTTATGGATCAATAGCGGATCTGACTCGGCCGCATATTCAGCACTTGATCCGAGCTCAAAGCTCCTCCCCTTACCCATAATGCCCCCGTCTCCTTCCTCCCTTCAGATCTCGCTTGCCGCCTCCAAAGTCCGCATCGTGGTCTGAGCTCTCTGCTTTGTTTTTTGGTAACTGAGTGTTTTTTGGGCTTTTATCTCTCTCTCTCTTTCTGTATCTTTTCTCTCCCTGCTTTCTATCCTCCCCTCCGCATGGTCATCAGTTTAAAAAAAAAAAAGCTTTTTCTCTACCTTTTCTTTCCTTTCCATAGTATGTGTGGTGAGTGTCTGTGAGTGTGCTGAGCCTGACCTGGGATCATGTCCGAAACTCCCATGCTAGGCTTCAGAAAGTGCTTAGAATGTGGCCATATGTTCTCTCCAGCCGATGGCCATACTCTGTGTGTGGTGTGTCTGGGGGTGGCCCACCTTCAAACCTCCTGATCCATCTGTGCTGGGTTCAATCCCAGGGCACCGAAGGACAGGAGGGATAAACTAATTCCAACGGGCCTCCTTCCTACTATGGGGACTGTAGTCCCAGCACCCCCAGCTTCAACTGCAGCTTTGGCTGCTGCTGCTTTCACCACCCCAGCCTCTGGGACTCAAACTCCCACTAAGAGGTTTGGGGAAGGGGAGAAATCTAAAAAGGACAGGCCAAGTAAGTGGTCCTCTGACTGCTTGGCTCCGGCCTGCCCTCCACCTAACACTAGACCAATTACCAGACCAGACTCTCCCTAGCTCTGCCCTCCCCAGTTTTCCCGAGTCAGAGAAGCCCCAGATCTGGTCTCCAGTGCAGGCTTCCCCTCACTGTCCTTCCAGGCCAGTGTCGGTCGCCTCCTCCTCCCTCTCCAACCGGAGTCTTAGTGAAGAGGAGGTGGACAGGATGACGCTGAAGTTCATCCACACACAGATTCAGATGGGAGTCTTACCTGCTCCCTCTCCCTCTAGAATGGGGAAAACACAGTCATTATTTACCCCAATTACTTCTTCTCCGATCTGACCTTCAGTTTCAGAGCCCTTGGATCCGAGAACTCTTGGGGTCGAGGAGTCGGCATCGATGGTACCTTGTATCTCAACGCTGGCCATGCCCTTGAGTGTGTTGGATCTGACTGGGTCAGATCTGATGGGCTTTCAGAGCTAGATCCAAGGGTTTGTTGTTGGCTCTGAGTGTGTTGGAGTGCAGTCTTCCCCTCAGTATCTCAGCTCTTGGAGGCACGGCTCTGGCTCCCCCATCGGGGCACAGGGGGACAGCTCCTACTGGCCTTTCTCAGGATGTCTGTTCTCCTTTGGCTTTTGATGTGTTGGAGAGGGTTCTTTCAGTTTCGTTGAGACCCTTGACCATCTCATCCTCAGACTCCTCCCCGACTCCCTCTGTTTTGGGTATAGTTCTGCTCATTCTGCCATCTCAGGGACAGCCTGCTGCCATTTTGCCTCAGAAAGCTCCCATTTGAGAGTAGCAGGATGTCAGCAAGTCCTCCCCACAAATTCCCACTGAGTAGTTTCCTCACAAACGTACATGCAAAAGGAGGCACTTAGACTCCCATCCGAAGTCACTCACCGAAGACACCGATTTGGAGGAAGGGGAAGGTTCCCCCCGGTCACCACCCAAGGATGTCTCCTTCGGAGACATCATGGAACTCCTTCACCAGAGGGGGAGGTGGTCTGCCCAGAAACCTACCTTGGACAAATCGGTGTTCCTCGAGGCATTCAAAGCAAGCCCCTCTACTTCCTGGGTGTCCCCTCCCATGGATCCATTAGTGGACCTGATAACATCCTGGGCATGGAAGGAACCAGACACAGTGGAGCCCATTCCAAAGCCCCTGGATAAAGTTCTTAGCCCACCTTCAGATAGGATACACCGGAACATGGGGTCCTCAGTTGATGCTATGGTGATGGTATCTGCCACTAGGAAAGAGCTCGCTCAGGAGAGCCCTATGGTACATCCTCCTGACTGGGAGCTGAGGACAATGGAGCAATTTGGGAAGCGGGTGTATGCTTCAGTGACTTTTTCAGTAAGAGCGCTGAATTACATGGCACATGTGATTCGGCTGCAGTGAGACCTAGTGAAGGAGATTGCTGAGTTAATCCCTAAGTCCATGTTGACGGTGGACAAGAAGTTTTCCACTCGTATGGCCACTCTGAAGTCAGTCATGAACACCTCTATATGTCTCCTCTCCCATGCTACTGAGGGAGCCACTAGGGCAGCTGGTACAGGCATTGCCATCAGACAATATACCTGACTCTGGCTCTGTCAGTTCTCGGAACTTTTTAAGACGTCATTCACCAATGCCCATATGATGGTTCCTCCCTGTTTGGAAGGTCGGCACGTGAGACCTTGATCCAGAGTGAGGATGGGAAGACTCCGTCCACCATCAGGATCTGCTTCTCCGCCCCTCAAAGATCCTTTTCTAGGAATCAGTGAGGGCCTAAGAAGATGTGGTTCTGAAAGTCTCAGGCATTTTCCTGAGACACTCAGGACTCACCTTCCCCCAGGGGTAGAGGGGCATATGATAGACATCACACTAGAGGCAGAGAGGGTCTGAGAAATTATGGGTCACGAGAATCTTTCTTGGACAGACCCACGCAGCAGCCCTGAAGGGTTGCCTGAATATCCATTTCTGAAGGCAGTTGGAGGCTGGTTGCAGCACTGGAAATAGCAAAGCTGCTAGAAAAATGGGTCATCCAACATGTCCCCCAAGACCAGTCCAGATTAAATATTTATTCCAGGTTCTTTTTAGTGCCAAAGAAGATGGAGGACCTAAGACCAATTCTGGATCTTTCCACCTTGAACTTGTCAGTGACCAAGACTAAATTGCGGATGGTCACCCTTCAGTCTATCCTGCCCTTCCTCCAGGAGAATGATTGGATGTGCTCAATCAACCTTCAAGATGCGTACTATCATATCAAGATGGACAGGTGCTCTCGGAGGTTTCTCTGCTTCCAGCTGGGATACAATCATTTTCAATTCAGAGTGCTCCCCTTTGATCTCAACACAGCCCCCAGGGTGTTCACCAAAGTGATGGCAGTAGTAGCAGCTCACCTGAGACTTCAGGGCATTCAGATTTTCCCCTACCTGGATGATTGGCTTCTCGCTGCCCCTTCCAAGCATCAACTCTGTCAAGCAAGGGATTCTTTCCTATTACTAGCCCAGACATTAGGCATTACCATCAATCTCAGCAAGTCGTCTTTGGCCCCAGTTCAGACATTAGACTTCATTGGGGTTTGGTTAGACACTATCCAGACAAAAGTCTTCCTTACCCCAGACAGGATACACAGTCTAAAGATGCATGTTATTTGCATTCTTCAAACCCAATCTCCAACAGCAGAAGTAGTACTATGGGCACTGGGGTCTATGGTGGCCACGATTAATCTCCTATCCCTGGTGCGTCTTCATATGTGGATCATTCAGTGGACTATTTCTGTACAATGGTCCCTGCTAGATCTACCATTGTCTCATCCTGTTTGACTCTCCCAAGTGTGCAGGACCTCTCTTCGGTGGTGGATTCATTACCTGGACCTGGTCAGGGAACATTCTTTTCTCCCTTAATTTCCCAAGACCACGGTGACCACAGATGCTTCCCAGCTGGGTTGGGAGGCATTGTTTAGGAAGGATAGTCCAAGGCACGTGGTTCCCTTCTGAGACTAGTTTGCATATCAACATCCTGGAGATGAGGGTGGTGCTTCTCGCGTTGCAGGCTCTCCATGCCCATCTTCCCTTAGGAACGATTGCTATCCAGATGGACAGCATGTCAGCAGTCTGGTACATCAACAAACGGGAGAAACAGATCTTATCCCTTTTGTCATGAAGTCATGAGGGTGTGGGAATGGGCAATCTCCACCGGCTGGTTTCTGGTGGCAATGCACATTCTGGGACAGTCCAACATTCTTGTGGACAGGCTCAGCAGATCTATCCTGATGCATTACAAGAAGTCTCTGAATCCTTCAATAGTGGAACAGATTTTTCACAAGTGGGGTCAGCCTCGTGATCATTTTGCGTCTCCTTCCAATGTGAAATGCAGTGAGATCTTCACTCTGCATCCCCCTCAGGGAGAATCCCCAGAGATGCTCTGACTCATGTTTGGCCTCCCAGTCTTCTGTATGCTTATCCTCCTCTACCCTTGATACCAAAGTTTCTTCAGAAAGCTCGCAGGCTGGGGAGGTTTGTGATCCTCATTGCCCCATTCTGGTCTCACCAAGTCTGGTTTCCCTGTCTGTGGTCTCGTCTGGTGGCTCCACCATGGACTCTAGATTCAGTTCTGGTTCTCATTTCTCACCAGTCAGGGATTCCCCATCCAGACCTGGACAGTGTAAAGCTCACGGCTTGGTTACTCCAGTTCTCATGATTATCAGGACTCCCAGTTTATCTTCTCCTTTTAAAAGAATTCTGATGTCGGCTCATAAGTCTTCCATCAGGAAGGTGTAGTATAGCAAGTAGAAATGTTTTTCTATATGGGCTTTGCAGTGTGCATTAGATCCTTTTACTGCTCCAGCTTCTGCAGTGTTAGAATTTTTCTTGGGGTTTTTCAACAAGGTGCCAGTTCCTATACAGTCAAAGTTCAGCTGGCTGCAATTTCCAATTGTCATGTGGGGGAAAATAGAGCTTCCTTAGCATACTCTAAGCTTTGCAAGACCTTTCTTAAAGGTATCTTTCTTCTGAGACCACCGGTGAAGAATCCTACACCTCTGTGGGATCTTACATTAGTGCTTCAGTCTTTAGTTTTGTCCCTCTTTGAACCTTCAGCTTTGGTGGATTTGCAATTTCTGTCATGGAAGACTACATTCTTAGTTGCCATTACATCTGCCAGGAGAGTGTGGGAACTTTAAGCACTATTGATCAAGGCCCTATATGATGTTTCATAAGGACAGAGTGTCTTTGCGTACTAATCCATCATTTCTTCCCAAGGTAGCTTCAGAGGCCAACATTAACCAGATGATCAATCTCCCGGTCTTCTTTCCAAATTTTCAAAACAAGTGAGAATATAAATTACATTTGTTGGATCTATATAGACAGTTACGTTTCTATTTGTATAGGACAAAACTTTTTCATAAATCTGACCAACTTTTCATTTCTTATTCCAAACCCTTTTTAGGGAAACCAATATCCAAAGTTACTATTGCCCATTGGATTTCCCACTGTATTATCTGGGTGTATTCTGTCAGGGGGTTTTCCCCGCCAGGTCAGGTAAAAACACATTCTACCAGATCTATGGCCACTTCAGCGACTTTTTGGTCCATAGTTTCACTGGATGATATTTGTTCTGCAGCTACTTGGGCTTCATCTCATACCTTCATTTCACATTATAAATTGGGCATCATATCCAGGAACAGGGCATCCTTTGGCTCTGCCATGCTCTAGAATATCCTTCCTTGTGGGCCTCCCAGGTGTTTAGTAGCTGGGGACTCTGTCCCATAAGTTGAAGATCAAATGAAGTAAACTACTTCAGATAAAGAAGTTATTAACTCACCATAACGTTCCATCTGAGTAGTTGTTCTTCATTTATCTTCAACCACCCCCTCTCCTTCCCCCAGCCTTGTCTAAACTATATAAGGCTAGAAGGTGGACACCTTTGAGGTGCCTTTTGTTCTTCGTTTGTTCAGAAACTTTTTTCTCTGGTAGTAACAAGGTCCTGTTGGGTAGGGTGTAAGTAACTGATTGGGCAGCAAACTCGATCTGAAGGGAGGAAGAAGACAGGGGCATTATGGGTAAAGAGAGGAGCCTTGAGCTCAGATCAGATGCTGGATATGCGGCCTAGTCAGATCTGATGTGGATCCGTAACCCACAGGCTGAAGACAAATGAAGAACAACTACTCAGATGGAACATTATGGTGAGTACATAACTTTTTTTTTCATCCTTATAATGTATACAGCTAGCAACTCTGGGCTGTTGATCTGAATACATCATTAAAGACCGCTGTGTCACTGTGCATTCATGAGTCAGTGTGCTGATGTGCTATTTTTACAGAGTAGTCTGCATGTCTTCCAATATGCCGTGATAAAGGGAAGTTTACAAATGTCTTTGTACATATTTCTGCATTTTGCCATGGTCATTCTGTTTGGTGCTGTATGCCTTTACTTTGGGACTTTACCTGTTTTAGTGAAGATCTTATAATGTCTAAAGCAAGGTAGGTTTAAAAATGTAAATGAGGCAAGCCTAGTGAGATATAATAAAAAAAGCTATTGTTATTAAGAAAGGACTCGCAGAACAAGTACATCATTCAATTCTTATCTCCAGTTAAAATCTGTTTTCTTTGTTTCACTTCAGCACTTCCTCTTATTCAATGTTTCTCTCAGGCAGCACTGCCCTTCATTGTTATTAAATGATGTCTTAACTTTCTTCAAAAGTGTATATGCAATGTTGTTCTATGAACAAATTATACAGTTTTATTTATAGCCAGTCCACCGTCCACGTAATGATTGTCTTTGTCAATCTGCTTATTGTAACATCATGGATATGTCAATGGAGGACATGACCAGGAACAAAATAAATGTACTGTAGATATTTTTTATAGTCTAGAAGCACTGTGACGTTTTACAGTCTAGAAACACTGTGCTCTGTTCAAATAAGGATCAGATGAAATCTGAAGAAAGAAAGTGGTAGTTATGTTTGGAAAAGCAAATACTGTATATTCCCTATGTGCGGTGCACTCAACAGCTATGCCATTGCTTTAAGTGCAGAGGAAGCTTGTTCTACCTGGTAACATATAGAGTTTATTTCTGTTTCAGTTTTAAGCAATTGGTTCTAGTCTGTATTTTTCAATTGTAGATGAGCTATTTGGTATAGTTTACTTAGTTAACTGAAAGTTATACCATATCATTAAAAAATGACTCAACTAAGCATAAAAGTAAGACATTTATATGGCCATTCAGAATTGTAGTCCTGCTTCTGGGGTTAACAGTGGCATGTGATGTGTATTATGCATTTTGCATATTACTGTGTATGACTAAATTAAAAGATTAAATCCTTAGATAGATGGATCCAGCCCTGGGGAGCACAGAAGATTAAGGAAAGGTACAGTTCTATTGAACAAAGTACTTGTTTATATCACACATACTATGCAAAAAAAAAAAAGCAACTAGAGGCCTAGGTGCTAAAAGGACTAAGGCAGGGGATAGGAGTGAGTGGCAAATTCTGGCTAATCCATCCAAGGGAGAGGTGGTGTTCCTGCTGCACAACTGACCCCTATGGGAAATGTGAGGGATTGCATGTAACAGCTATAGGATAGGGTACTGCATGCAGTGCATAGGCCAAGAGCCTGTCCAAGGCAGGTAAATGTCCAAAAACGAGCTATTGTAAAAGGTCAGCTCATGAGGGCAGCTCGTATCATCACATTAGACAGTGACTTTTTTAGTGAATGTAGGCATTTAAGAAAGATGTTTTCACATCGAGGGTATCCAGACAAAATGCTCAATGCTGTTATACATGAAGTGTCTTCTAAGCGTCTGTGTCACTTTTATAAACCGATCTTGAACAGAGAACATTTTCTTCCCAATGGCACTGAAATTTCAAATATTATATCAGTGAACGATTCTAAAGTCCAGTACGCACTTGAAAGTTCAAGTGTCACTTTTATAACAACATATAGCCTTAATAGCAGTGAATGCTTTCACGTATTATGTAAAAATTGGGATTTGTTTAAAAATGTTAACACTGTTTATTACAAACTTGGTAACCATCCTGTAGTTACATATAAAAGAGCTAAAAATCTTAAAGCCCTTCTTGAACGACATCATATTAAAAAGACAAAGACAGCTGGCATGTTCAAATGCCAGGCGTGCAATTTCTGCCAACATATTATTGAATCCAACAGATTCAAAGTTCATGATTATAAATATAAGTTGAATGTAAGGGCTAATTGTAATTCCAGAATGGTGATTTATTTAGCTAGGTGCCAATTCTGTACAGCTTTCTACGTAGGCAAAACAGAACGATGCTTACGTGATCATATATACAAACATACGTATGCAATTCGGAAACATAAATTGGAAACTACACTAGCTAAACTTATTTCAGTTCATCCCAATCATATGTTTAAATTCTTGGTTATTGATCAACTTGAACAAGATTTTAGGGGTGCTCCTTCACCCCTTAAATTAGAAGAGTGTGAGCTGCACTGGCAAATCAGACTCAATGCATATAATGCTCCAGGTCTGAATGAGAGCTGCTCTTTAAGCAGTATCCTTAAGCTTAAGAGCCTTAATAGGTAAACCTTTTAAGTTTCCCTGTATATGGTTATAAATTCAGGGATTTGAATTTGATAGTTTATTCCAGTTTACTAACACTTATGGTTATTGTATTGGATAGGGAGATGTAGTGATATTGTCTCCTAGAAAGGAAATGAATGTGCAACTTATAATTCTTTAATCTTAGCTTTTAATGCAGTGGTTAGCATGGGAAGGACATATTCCACTTTTAGAAGGATGATTTTGACAATAGTAAACCCTGATTCTTGTGTAAGGAGTCTTGTTAGATTATATGATATGCATACATAGGTTATGACAGAGCATTAGGGGAAGTCAGGCTGGAATTTAACCATAGGCTGAAGATGCATGACATGTGGATAACCAGGTAGATGAGTATGCATTTTGCTAATAGGATGGAGACATATAGAAGGTTTTGTGAAACACCGAAGGTCATTGTGTCAGTTTTGACAATATATTCTTGCAGGTGCATATGCCGCGGTGGTACGGTGGTAGTGTTGTTACCTCACAGCAAGAGGTTCTCCCGTTCGATTCTCGGCTGGGCTTGGGAGTGCCTTCTGTGTGGAGTCTGCATGTCCTCCCCATGGTTGGGTAGCATTCTCGAAAGACATGTGTGCGTAAATGGGCATGCCTTCAATAAAGGTTGGACATCGAGCTGGCACCTCGGCATTTCGTAAAAATCTACTGCCAATCATTAGTGGACTGGAGTTCTGCTGTGGCGACACCTTACTGGGAAAAGCCTAAAGACAAACAACATTCTTGCAGGTGCATAGTGGTGTACCAGCTTCACATTTTGCAGGGATCCTTCTGTATCTAATTTATTGAGGGATAGAGTGACATGAGGACAGGTTTGTTGTATAGCTCCACTGACAGATAACACATGCATTTAGTGTGCCCTAGAGGTAATGTAGCTTGCCTGCCTGCTGCAGCCATGGAAGATGGCAGCTGTCCATCATGTCTAGTGGTAAGCTAAGCAGGGGTACATCTGGTTTCACATCTGTATGTTGCAGTCATGGAAGATGGCATGTATCCACCATATCCATACCAGTACAGGTTTCCTGTCCAGTATTTATGGGGGAGCCAATGTAAAGCAACAGTTATTTGCATTTTTCTAGTTCACACACCTTAGCCCCAAAAAGGAGTCTGGTCAATGAACAAGCTATAAGGGTAACTCAGGTGACCTCTTCCAGAGATTTCTTATTAAAGTAGATGGAGGACCTAAAATAGGTTTTTGACAGAGGATATCACAAGAATTTTGTAGATGAAATTACAAAGTGGTGCAACTGTGGGGTTGTTTTTTATAAACTCTTGTTGGGAACAGGATTGGAAAAGAATGAGTGTGACAAGACTCAGTTGAATTTTGAGAGGACACTGATTGTGCAGTTTAATTTAGAGTCCGATAAGGTGAAGGATATTATTACAAGGAAATGGACAATTTTTAAAACCAAACCATTCTTACTGGGTATGGTGGGAAATAAATGACATTTTGTTTATAAAACTTGCAGAAAAATCAAAGAGATTTTTGAGAGAGGCAGTAAGTCTAGGATTTTAGAGTTGAAACATGGTGCCATCAAGTGTGGGACCTGTAATTAGTGTCCCTGTATTTTTTGAGGGGGACGCATTAACTTTAGACAATATTGGACACTGCACCCTTAGGTTATTGAGAGGTGATTGCTTAACCAAAGGTGTGGTTTATATACCAAAGTGTACCCAATACCCTTCATTTTATATTGGGAAGACAGAAAGACCCCTCAGGAAGAGGGTATATGAACATGTATATGACACATCTACCCAAAACACTAACAGTGCCCTTTATAAACATTCAGTTGTATGTCCAGGATTTGATCACTTTAAGTTTGCCATAACTGAAAGGGTTTTACCTGACCCCAGAGGGGGAGAATGAGAGTTAAGATTGGAATATCAGGAGTTATTATGGCAGCTAAGAACAAATGCTAGTTTCCTACCGGAGCTCAATGAATTTGTAATGAATAAGCCTGTATTAAAACTTACGATCACCAAACTATAATTTTATTAACTCATTACAGCAGAGTGCGCCTCCAGGCATCTCTAGAGTTACCTCCTACTGCGCTTCTAGGCGTCGAATATTACTTGTTCATATTTACATTAATAATTAAAAAAACATGCTACATACAAGGCATCAGAATATTTTATCTCGAAGCATACACAATGGCAAACACAACTGTATTGATATCTGACCTCTGTCAATGAGTATTTGTTAGAACCATAAGGTGATAACTTCATTTTTTAAAAGCTCAAGCCACATCCACAGGGAGTAAAAGGTACACACTCAAAGGAGCTGTTCCGGAGGGAATGAGTCAAAAAGGTGATCACATGATTTTACAATTATTTATCATTTTTCACTTTTATAATGACGTGTTTTATTTCTTCAGTGATGTGTTTTATACTCTGTATTTTGTGTTTCAACTTATGTTTTTTGCACTAAGATCCTAATACTAATATCATGTTTTATCTAATTATCTGATTGTTCATTTATTCAATTTCCTTAACAAGGGGGTTGAATTTTAAGTATAAAAGGGGATGACATTATTATTTGGTAGTTTTGAGGAAGTCCCAAGCAATGGGATGAAATAGCTAAACTATGGTTTGTGTTGGTGGAATTTAAATACATTTTTGTATTGTTTTTACTAAGTATTGGTTTGGACTTGTACAGTCTTACATCAACATTATTATTTTATATGTGCTAAGCTATCTTTACAGTATTAGCTCCAGTCCTCAGCTCAATGCTTGAATTATTGGTTATGTATCCACCATGCCCAGTGGTAAGCTAAGTAGGGGTACATCTGGTTTCACAGCCAATCACCTGCCTGCTACAGCTATGGAAGATAGCAGCCTTTCATAGCTAGTCACGCAGGGTGAAGGAGAGATTATTTATCATGATAAAGAAATAGTTCAGGTATTTGGGTGTCTTAAAACATGTGCTACAATGTGCTTCAGGCAGAACTGCTATTCAGCACGTAGCTCTGGTGAAGGCTGACAGCAGGTCATGACATTTTGGTATAACATTAGCATCAGCTGACTGTGGAATGCCGAAGAGAAGGACAATGTTCTCCATGTGTGAACAAAATTAGTAAGGTAAATGAAAGAGAGAGAGAGAGAGAGAGAGAGAGAGAGAGAGGTACTCAGATTTTCAAAAATCACTCAAGCCATACAAGCAAGTCTAGATTAAATAATGTTCAGAAACAACTTTCTTTTCTTGCAAAATCTTACAGATATATCTTGAACTCAGCTTGATTTCAAAGCTTGGGAACAATAAGAAGACTGCTAAACTGGCTACCTTCCTTTTCAGTTTGGGATTATTTCTCCTTAGATGAATGTGATAGTCCTCACAGACTCCTCATGTTTTTTTGACTTTGAGACCCCTGTTATAAAGGAAACCTATGAAACCCGTATTGTTTGCACCCTGACCTGTGGGTAACAGGATGTAGTCTTACCAGTTTACAAAGTGTGTGTGTCTGTATATGTGTGTGTGTGTGTGTGTGTGTGTGTGTGTGTGCACGCGCGTGAGTGCACTATTTCAAACTCACTTTCCTCTCAAGACAGAAAGCAACATTTGCTTTCATTTATGAAGCTGTGATATTCTTATGGCTCAAAGCTACGCTACTTGAATGCTGGTTCTGTACCTACACATTATCTGCACCTGTCAGTCAAGCTGACTAACACTATACTGTCATATAGTGTGTTTGTGTGTGTGTGTGTGTGTGTGTGTGTGTGTGTGTGTATGTGTGTGTGTGTGTGTGTATGTGCGACTGTACGCGCGCGTGTGTGTGTGTGTGTGTGTGTGTGTGTGTGTGTGTCTGTGTGTATGTGTGTGCGTGTGCAAGTGTGCGTGTGTGTGTGTGTGTGCACATGCGTGTGCGTGTGTGTATTAGAATATATCAAAAAGAGGTTATAGCAATGAGGTTTCATGATATATCAACATAAACTATGACAACTGAACCTATGTCATAAACCTAAATTGCACAAAATAAAATTTGATAACTATATGTACCACTGTATTAGGCAACATGTTATACATCATAAGCTGTACAGTACACATGCTATAGGAACAATACACCAAGACTGTGCAACTATTGACCTAGCTGTTGGGCAAGCATGCATAAACCCTGCAGCTCTCTCACATCCCTTTATGCCTGTTTCATCCTTCCTTATCTCATTTTGTCATCCCTCACTTACTGACTCTTATTCATCCTACCTCCCTATTCTCTTTGCATTTTTCACACTTTCGCCCCATTCTGTTCCACTTCCCTCTGCATACCTCTCCACCATTTCTCTGTATTCTCCCATGGTATCCTTTCCTGCAGTTATTCTCACTTCTAATGTCTTCATACCTCTCTATATAATGATATGTTGCTATCCCTGTAGCATAAGCCATTATGACTACATTTTATCCAAAAAGCTATGCTAAATGAAATTCAAATTTTCCATCCATGGATGTAAATATGTAAGCGTATATGTATATGCAGATGTATATGTATGAGTATCTATATAGATATATATATATATATATATATATATATATATATATATATATATATATATATATATATGTATATTTTTGTTTAGTATATCTCGTAACTGGACATATGTCTTGTTTATTTTTTATATGATCCTATTCACCTGGGCTGTGCCAGCAAATGGTCCAATGAGATCAGTGCACAACCCATCTTAAATAAAATAAATAAATAAATAAATAAATAAATAAATATCAGCATGTGTTAGTTCACTGTCTGTGCAGCTGCTGAGGATTACATAACCAGTGCCATATGCTCATGTGCAATAAATGTTACAGAGCATGAATACATTTTACCAAACAGGTGTGTGGATATCAGAAAGAGACTTTGTATATATTGCCACTCCACCATGAGGCCTGCATGTGTTAGCAGCTAGTTCTTGCTGTTACACAGACACTTAAATGCAGCTACCACATCTGATCTAAGCAGCACAGACATCCACGAGTCAAGGATTACCAATGATATTCTACAATGGTCTGTCTCAGGTCCACTTCTTTTTGGACAAATTTTACATAAAAAAGTAGGAAGTAAGCTTCAGATAACTAGACATATGAATAACTGGTAAATGGGTACTGTAATATGTGTCTGTAAAAGATTCAGAAAGACATGGACCAGTCACTAAAGGCTACAAATGCAATCTGAGTCTGGGCAATAACAGCACGCATTGCATCTATTAAACCATGCAGTTACTGCTCAACCTGTGTAATACCCCCAATGTGCCTGTGTAATACCCCCAATGTGTGCTGTAAAGCAGCCATCTTACTATATCCAAGCATGCAGGTAGTGAGGCAACACTAATGATGGATAGTCTGTTGCAAGAGTAAATCATGTATATATATATATATATATATATATATATATATATATATATATATATATATATATGCAATATATATATATCCTAACAATGGATATTGATAAATGGCATGATAACTAGCATATCAGACATCCTGCATTACCAGTCATATTTCATCATTTTATCCAAATTATCACAGCATTTATCACTACAATGCCCACATGATCAGTCCTTAAGCCCCAACTCTGTCTTAGTTGCACTAACTATAAAAAATGTACACCACACTATTCACACACACACACACACACACACACACACACACACACACACACACACACACACACACACACACACACACACACACACACACACACACACACACAAAAAACACCCAAACAACTAAGTTTATTCAGAACAAAATCTGTAAACCCAAAACAGTACATGAAAAACATAAACAATAAAATAATAAACCAATATACAGATTGCAGTCCTAAAATTTTATCACTAATGGCAATAAATCAAAACTAAAATTAACAAAAAAAGAATAAAGAAAGCATATACCTGTATAGCCATTCCGCAATAACCCACAGAGTTCTAAAACATTAAAGTAATAGCACCATAACTTATCCCCATTCACACACGTCATTGATTAAAGCAATACTTCATCTAGTGCAAATGCAAAATGCAGACACACACGTACCCAGTAAAACAACACATTATCTAAGTAAACCTAACCCCCTAGAAATGAAATATGCCATAATTAAAATAATAAAAGAGCACAACTAGCAGACCAGAAAATATAATTACTGGCAAATACAACCAAAAACTCGCAAACCTTTCTTAAATGCTTAAAATACACTTAACTACTAAAGTAAGCTATAAAGGTACAACATACTACACTGTCTTACTACATTACATTAAAACTACCATCTAACTAACTAAAATACTAAAATGAGAAAAAGAATACATTAGGACAATAGTAGGAAAAATATCCATGAGACAGCCCCATTCATGAAGGGTATACTATGTTTACATAATCTCATAAAGAAAATTACCTGAGTACAGAAAAGCTCTAAATGGGTATCCTCCACAGTTTCAAAGGTACATTTGTTGAGGAATAACTCATCACAAGCTGGCTACAGACAGACTCCCTTCACTGACTGCACACTGGTTGAGTACCCAGTCATTCAGAAAGCTCATACACTTGGTCACACATTAGTCTTTCCCTGTTTACAGGCCAGATGTTAGTATAGCACAGTTTCCTGAACAGCACCTACCCCAATGTAGTTCAATGTTGGAGATGGTTATATCATTTTTGGGCTATGCGTCTATGTGTCTGTGGAGAGGGGGGGTGTTGGTGGCTTGCCCTTCATGAACAATATATTGAGTCTCTTTTTATGTTTTGTCTTTCTGTGCCAGCTGTTATTAAAGCACATACAGGATATAACAAAACACCTCAAAACTCCACAATCCATGTACTAAATCCAAAAGAAACTTTTCACACCAGCAGGTTGGAACCAATAGCAGCTTTATTCACATAAGCACACACTGGTTTAATGCTTTTTTCCCTACTGAAGGGATTAACTACTGAAGTGCTAAACCAGTGTGTGTTTATGTGAATAAGGCTGCTTTTGGTTCCAACCTGCTAGTGTGAAGAGTTTCTTTTGGATTTAGTACATACAGGATATACTCAGATGTTCTTTGTCTCCCATTGCTGCAGTCCTTACATATGGGTATTCCACTGTCCACAATCGGCCCGAATACCAAAGGGCTAGAACCGGCGTCGGTCATCGGCGCCCGAGACTGACGTCAGTACGTGCCAGTACAAATACGCATGACCGACGCCATAACCTCTGTCTTTCTTGCCGCGTGGTCCTAAGCAGAAGCAGCATTTGCAAGTGCCGTTCGGCGTTCTGGAATTGTCGGTTTTCAAGTTTCAGACCGGAGACCAAGTTGGGCTAAGTACCCCGTTGGGGACACTTTTGTCTTTTTCTTGCCTCAGTATTGACGGATGTCAGAAAAAGTTAATAACTGTATTTCTTGTGGGAAACAGATTCCTCATAGGGATTACCATTCACTCTGCATTCCTTGTTTGGGGCCTGAGCACGACGTTGTTGGGTGTCGCTTTTGTGCTACTTTTAACAAGCGTACTATTAAACGTCGGTTGGACTGTGCTAGGCTGGTGTTTGGTAAACGTTGTAATTACAACATGCCGTCGGATTCTCCAACGGCTGGTTCTTCTAAGAAACGCAAAGAAAAGTCTTTGCGGTCCAAACAGGATGAGTCGTCCACTCCGGACGCCGGTTCTGTAGAACCACTGACTACTTCAGCGGCTCCTTCTGAAAGTTTACCTGAGTCTCAAGGGGAGCCTTTGTTACTACAGGAAGTGGCTTCTCCTGTGTTAGGTCAGGCTGAGGGTGCTTCTCTGATGTCAGTGGTTCCCTCCCCTCATAGGGTAGTTAGGCCTCCTCCTTCTCAAAGCAAAGCCCATTCTAAGTCTAAGTCTGCCCCTGCTGGTGCTAGTCCCCAGGGTCCAGCTTCTAGGAAGCACATGTTAAAGATGGCTGAAGATTTGATTACTTTAATTAGGGGTTCTATGCCCCCCCCTGCGAAGAGGCCCAGGGTAGAGACAGAGTTGGAGGGTTTGGTTCAGTCTTCCAATGAGTCAGATTCCTCTGTAGAAGAACTTCAGGATTTCCCTCCCTATTCTGATTCGGAGGCTGAGGACACTACTCCTTCTGCGTCCCCTCCAGAAGATTTTTCTTTCTCTGAGACTTTGCATTCCATGAGGGAACATTTCAAATGGGAGGGCCAGGATTATTCTGATTCTCGTAAAAGGCTAAGAGAATTCTTGTTTTTGCCTCAGCATAGGCCCTTGGCTATTCCCCCTGTACTGGATGTTGTTCAGGATGTATTTTCTGAGGCTGCCCTTAACCCAGATTTTCTGCCTCCTGCCCGGTTAAACCAGATAGATACTACAGGGTTCGGAAGCTCACAAGTACTTATATAAGAGTCCTAGGGCTGATCCAGAAACTATTACTCAAGGCCCCAAAGGTGTTAGGGCTTCTGTGGTTAGGAATCCAGTTCCTCTGGACAAGGATGCTAGGGCCCTGGATAGGTGGGGTAAAACTGTATACCTCTTCTACTTTGGCTATGAGAGCTTTAAATTGTCAGTTTCATATGCTCAGGTATCAAAATTATTTGCTGGGCCAATTGAAATGTAAAGTAGATGCTTTAGCTGAAGGTATTGAATGTAAGGAGCTTCAGGATTTAGTGCATGCTTCAGACCAAGTTGGTAAGCATTCTTTGCAGTGTGGTTTTGATGCTTTACAGGCTTCTTCCAGGGTGGCTGCTACTAGTTCAGTTGTTCGCAGGCATGCCTGGCTTAAAGATCAGACCTTGTCAGAGCATGTTAAGGCTCGAATTATGGATGCTCCTCTACAATCTGATGTTCTTTTTGGTCCTCCAGTAGAATCAGTTTTGAAAAAATGGAGGAAAAAGCTAAGTCTATGCAGACAGTTAAGGACTTTTACAGGTTCAGCCCCTAAGTTCAGTAGGAATTGGCCTGCTAAGGGATGGTCTTTCCCCTCTTGGATTATCAATCTAGGGGCAGGTCGAGGCGAGGTAGAGGTAGGGCTTCCTCTCAGGGCCCTGTTACTTCTAGGTCTTTGAGTTCTTCTACCCCTTCTGCTGGGGAGGGCAGGGGTCAGTCCTTTGGAAACAGACCCAATGACCTGTGTCTTCAGCTGCCAGGCTCTGCCTTGCTGGCAGCTCCTCTAGGAGGAAAACTGGGACTTTTCAAAAGGAATTGGCATTTGGTTACCCAAGACAAATGGGTATTGGACATAATAAATCGAGGCTACAAATTTTATTTTCACACATTCCCTCCTTTCAAAGGTATGCGGATGTGCCTCATCAGCAAAGACTGGAAGCACAGACACAAATTTCTTCTCTGCTTCAGTTGGGAGCAATACAGGAAGTACCTTCTGCAGAAAGAGGCACAGGGTTTTATTCCCGTCTTTTCTTAGTGCCAAAGAAAAGAAATACTTGGAGACCAATTCTGGATTTGTCCATTCTAAACACCTTTCTGGAAATTCCAAAATTCAAGATGTTAACACTGCAACAGCTGTTACCTATGCTGGGCAAAGATCACTGGATGGTGACTCTGGATCTCAAAGAGGCCTATCTTCACATTCCTATCAGGCCCAGTTGCAGAAAATTCCTGAGATTTCGGAATGGGAATTTGCATTATCAGTTCTCTGCATTGCCCTTTGGCTTGTCTACTGTTGAGGGTATTCACAAAAGTCCTGGCTCCAGTAATAGCTTTTCTCAGACTAACAGGAATTCAAATTTATCCTTATCTGGACGACTGTTTGATTCTGGCTCAAGGCAAGCATGAACTTCTTCAACATCTGCAGTATGTAATGACAGTTTTAAGATGCCTAGGGTATTCTGTGAACGAAATAAAGTCCAGTCTAGTACCCTCACAAGAGATGTGTTTTCTGGGTGTAAGACTGAATACAGCTGCTCAGATGGCATTTCTTACCCCGGACAAACAAAGAAATCTTCACCTATACTTCCAACAGCTATTAGTAATGTCCAGGCTGACTGCAAGGACAGTCCTTCAAGCCTTGGGGTTCATGGCATCTTGCATTCTAGTACTTCCCAATGCCAAACTGCATATGAGGAAGCTACAATGGTATCTCAAAAGCGTTTGGACTCAACACAGCCACGATTTGGACACTGTCATTCGATTCTACCTTGCATTCAGAAAGAATTTCTGTGGTGGGCTCAGGAATGTCACCTAAACAAGGGGCTCTCTGTGACCCAACCAGAGGCAAGTCAGATATTGACGACAGGCCTCGGAGTCAGCCTGGGGAGCTCATTTCAGAGGAAAATGGATTCAAGACCTTTGGCCCCAGAGCTACTTCACTTGCATATCAACATGAAAGAGATGCTGGCAGTTCAATTTGCTTTGGAAGGATTCAAGAGCCTACTTCAACCAGGACTGGTGTTGATTCGAACAGACAACACAACTGTCATGTGGTACATCAACAAGCAGGGGAACTCATTCTTACCCTCTTTGCAGACAAGCAATGCTGTTATGGGAAACTGCTTTGAATCTGCACATCACTCTTCGAGCACAGTTTCTGCCAGGAGCACAAAATTCTTTAGCAGATGTTCTGAGCAGACAGATTGTGGATCCTCACGAATGGAAATTGGACCCTCAGGTATTTCTTCAGTTGACCATGGCTTGGGGAACTCCAGACATAGATCTGTTCGCTTCTCCTCTGAATTTCCAACTGCCACTGTTTTGCACAAGGCTATTTCATCCAAAAGCCTGGAAAATAGATTCACTATCCTTCAGTTGGAGCAACCTTCACATGTATGCTTTTCCTCCTTTGCCTCTTCTTCCAAAGGTGCTGTTGAAAGTCAGGAGGGACAAACCTTGCATGATCCTTATAGCACCGGATTGGCCTCGTCAGCATTGGTACCCTCTGTTGAGGAGCTTAATTAATGGAACACCTTGGCCATTACCACAGATTCCTCACTTATTGTCTCAGGAAAACAATCATTTTCTCAATGTCAGGGTGCAATCCCTACACCTGACAGCCTGGCGCATTCTGTTTTAGAGAAGGAGGACCTTCAGCTCCCTCAACAAGTTTTGGATGTTATTTTGGAAGCCAGGCGTCCTAGTACTCGAAAAGTTTATGCTGGTAAATGGAAGAGATTTTTTCTTTGGAGTTCAGCTAAAGGCTTTGATGTCAAATTGCCTAATTTGAGTTGTACATTGCAATATTTGACTATTTTATTGGACAAGGGTTTGTCCTTCTCTTCTGTAAAAGTGCATGCTGCAGCTATTTCTGCTCACTATGATTGTGACCCTCCTTTATTTTCACATCCATTGGTTAAACAGTTTCTTAGAGGGCAAAGAATATAAGACCCCCACGGAGGGCTCCTACTCCTACCTGGGATCTTAATTTTGTTTTGGAAAAGCTGACTCTGCCTCCTTTTGAACCTGCAGCTACAGCTAAATTGAAGTTGTTGTCTTGGAAGACTGCTTTTTTATTGGCTGTTACTTCTGCTAGAAGGGTATCTGAATTACAGGCCCTCATGGCAGTGGAACCTTTTCTGATTTTTCACAAGGACAGAGTTTCCTTACGTACTAATCCTACTTTTCTGCCTAAAGTGATTTCTAATGTGGCATTGAACCAATCTATACATTTGCCTACTTTTTATGCTAACCCCCAAAATGAAGGGGAAAAAGTTTTGCATTCTTTGGATGTACATAGGCAGTTAAGGTATTATTTGAGCAGAACCAAAGAGTTCAGAAGATCTCAACAATTATTTGTTTCGTTTGCTTTGACTTCACAAGGGAAGGCTGTCTCGAAACAGACTATTTCCAAGTGGATTGGCCATTGTATTGCTTTTTGTTACTCTCATCATGGAAAGGATGTTCCAGTTGGGATCAGGCCTCATTCTACTAGGGCTATGGCCACCTCTACTGCTTTTTTGAGAGGGGTAGCTACTAAAGACATTCTAGAGGCAGCTACTTGGAGTTCTGTACATACCTTTACAAAGCATTATCATTTACCTCTTTATTCTAGGTCTAGGGCTGGGTTTGCCACTGCAATCTTACAGGGCATGTTAGCAGCCCCTAATGCTATTTAGTTGGCCAGCCTCCCTTTTTTCCATTGCTCTGGGATTCTACCCATATGTAAGGACTGCAGCAATGGGAGACGAAGAACATAGTACAGTTTTGTACCTACCATAAATGTAGATGTTCGAGGATCTCCATTGCTGCAGTCCAATTTTCCCTCCCTCCTTCCCCACTTTTCTTTTTAGGTTGGGGTTTGGGTGGTGTTTTTTGCATTCTGACGTCTGAGGCAAGAAAGACTGAGGTTATGGCGTCGGTCATGCGCATTTGTACTGGCACGTACTGACGTCAGTCTCGGGCGCCGATGACCAACGCCGGTTCTAGCCCTTTGGTATTCGGGCCGATTGTGGACAGCGGAATACCCATATGTAAGGACTGCAGCAATGGAGATCCTCGAACATCTACATTTATGGTAGGTACAAAACTGTACTTTTGTTGTTAGTTTACACAGTAATGGCATCCTTACCTTGAGCATCGACTCCTCTTAATACTTCACAATTTCCATGTATTGTGTAAAAAAAGCAGGAAGAATTTTCTGTGTTTTGTGTGTCCTTGTTGTATGTACTTTTCAGTGTCAACTAGCTTCCTGCTTTGGAGTTGAGGTGTGTTTTGTGTATCCCTACAGGAATATAATGCTACAATTTCAATGTGTCTTTTGTATTTTGTGTGTCATTTTTAAACTGGGATGAGGAAGTTATAGTCTTATAGTCAGATTTTTCTTTCTGTGTCAGACAGACACACACACACACACACACACACACACACACACACACACACACACACACACACACACAAATAAATCTGTGTGTGTGTGTGTGTGTGTGTGTGTGTGTGTATCTATCTATCCACATATATATATATATATATACACACATATATATATATATATATATATATATATATATATACATATATAGATATAACTATAAAATACACATACATACATATATATTGTGCATGTATTTATGTGTATCTATCTATAAATGCACACACACACACACACACACACACACACACACACACACACACACACACACACACACAAATTTATTTGTGCGCGCGCGCGTGTATGTGTGTGTGTGTGTGTGTGTGTGTGAATGAAGCTAGATGTTTAGTGTTTGTGACTGCACGTGATTCCTGAGTAAATTGGATGAGTTAGCTTTGCTGATCAGATTTGATAAGTAGATTGTCAACAAGTTTGATTGCATATTTTTAGACCAAATCTTCCATAAGCACATTTTTGAGTTACATTGGGTTTTATACAAAAGTAAATAAATAAATAAATACAAAAGCAACAGCCAGCACATCAGAACAAATCTTGTTTTAAAAATGGCAATACTTTGGCATTCTACATATTAGAGGCTTTATCCCCACCCCCTTACTTTTATATCCTTACTCTGAAGTGAAAAAAACAATTGTTGAAAAAAAATTATTGCTCTTTCTTCATGATGCTGCAATGTCAATGACTAAATAAAGTACAGAATGTGAACTCTCATACATTGCTATGTAATATAGCTAATAAAAATGCTTTAAGCAAATACGGGAAACTTTCATTTAAGTGTATGGTGCAATTACTGCATCTCATTGCAGTGAATGAGTAAAAGTAATTCATCCTAAGTGATGTAGGGGAAATGGAGAGATGTAATATGTGATACATTTACAATTATGTTTGGCTCTTTCACTCATCATGAAACTTGTTATGTAAATGTACAGAGTCTAGGAACATTATGATGCATATAGTCACATCACATGATATTGATTGCCAATTGCTATAGTATAAAATATAGTAGGCTAGTGAACTAGATTTAGGAAGTTATTTCCTCTCTGAATTATCTGAAAGGAAAACTTGGAAGCATGTGGAGATAGTCCAGTCATGGTTAACCTGCAGAGTATAAACTGTGAATTATACTTTGTTTTAATATTTGTTTTGGAGATATGTATAGGGCCTGGGAGAAGCCTGTTTCTTTGGAATTTCCTTTGGGCCTGGAAAAGGCTTGCAAACTGGGACTTTCATTTTGGTTATATGGAAACTGTTCCCTGGAAGGGCTGTGTGGACTATGTACTTCTATGTTATATTTTGAAACTGCAAAGCAAACTTTTCTAATATTTCAGTCTGTGGAATTTGAATAAACTTGTGTTTTTACATATATCCTACATCAGTATTTTTTTGGACTTACACTGGTAGAGAATGTGGGCAAGAGCAGTTGACCAGAGACTTGCAAACAACCCCTCATAGTTCTTCTGCTTCTAGGTGAAATCAATATTTGGACTATAAATTCTATACTCCACTGTGACTGATGTGTCCCTGGTATGTAAACAGGTATCTACAGCAAGCAGGAGGAGGAATTATTATTTTTAATGCCTTTATTAAATTATCACTTAAGACATAGATAAACATACATTAACAGAAAAGAAAACAAGCCATATTAACATTTTTTTCATTGACATACATTATACATCACATATCTTTTTTTTCTTTGTAACTATCATGACTTCAACATTAAATACATTGCTCATTTCCTGTTTTCCTTTAAACCTCGCTCCTCCTCCTCCTGAACATTACTCTTCTTTTTGGCAGTGAATAGAATTAAACTTAAACGGCCTTTCTATATGTCTAGGCAATTCAGATCCTGAGTCCCACCTCAAAAGAGTAATTTCCTTAGTTACAGCAATTTGCTCAACCAATATTTCCTATAGAGAATTTTTAAAATATGTCTGCTCATTGTACTCTCAAAACATATGTTCCCAGTTACATTTTTCTTCCACATTACTCTTCCAACATTTGCTATCAAACTGAGGATAAATTCTTTGAAGGCTGCTTGGGGTATAAACAATACTTATGCAAATACTTCCAAGTAAGAGATCCTAATACCATTGTTCCCTTGTAAAATGTTTTTCAGTCTCTCCTTTGAATCTTTTCTTACCTCCTCTGAATGATTCTTAGAGTTATTTTGCAATTTTTTATATGCTCTACTAATTATCCATTTTGTAAAAGCAGCTTCTGTTCTATATTCTTTTAAAAACTTCATCAGAGCATGTTTTTGACTTAGGATTACCCTATTCCATTCTCTTTCTTTCTCATTGCCTCTACTCTGATATCAGTCTGTGGTAGGGAAGGCAGTCTCTAGTCTGTAATCCAAACATCTTCCTGGCCTCATTCCACTCTGTTACCTTTCCCTCTCTAGTAATTTGCTTTCAATACCTTGGTTCCTTTGCTAGTTTTCTCCAATAAATTTCAGTTCCCCTCTTGTCTATTTTCTGTACCATTACATGCAGCCATATGTATTGTCAAAATCTTCTCTCTCCATTCTTGTTTTGGCTTAGAATACTTTCTGTTACTTTATGAATATAATATTCTGTATGGTTGGTACTATTTTCCTTAATATCTGCATCCAAAATCCCATGTTTTTGTTATTTCTTGAACTTTATCATTATCCCTTTCCACTTTGATATATAACCTTCTGCTGGTATTATGTATAGGAGTCTTAACTGTGTATCTCTGAAATATCCCTTCAAATCAGGTAATTCTAAACTACTTTGTTCTATTAGAAGGATCAACGTATCCCACCTAACTCTCTCCCTCTTCCCCTCCCAGATAAATTACTTCAAGTCATTATTAATTATTGTCCAGAACTTCTTCTCTGGCTGATAAAAATATGTTTGAGACATATATAAAACTAAAGGGACTAAAGACATTTTCACTGTTGGTATCTTGCTATCCAAATCCATAAACAAGAGCTTCCAGTTTCTCAGCTTTTGTATTATCTTTTGCTTGGTGTATTCCCATATATCCTTATATCCTTAGCTGTCATAACAGAAGCCTTTTAAATCCATACTCCTAAATACTTCATGTTATTGTGTTCCCAAACCAATTCATATGTGGGTACATAATTAACAGTTATAGCCTTTGGTTTATCCTCATTAATTTTGTTTTCTGAAAAGACAAGAAACTGTCCCAAAATGTTGCACAATACTGAGAAGTCCTTTTCTGGATTTATCTGGTACAAAATGATATCATCTGTAAATAAAGCCACATTTTCTTGATTGCCTTACCAAGTATATCCTTGCATTTCTGAGTTCCTTATTTTTTGACAATGGCTCTAAATGTAGAGCAAATAACAAAGGGAAATGAGGATACTCCTGCCTGGTTCCTCTATTCAAACACGACTTAAGTTATTATCAGAGAGGAACCATCCCACTTTAATTCTTGTCCCTGATCCTTCATACGTCCTCCTAACTAATCTTATTATTGTATCAGGGAATACAAATGCTTCCATTGCCCTACTCATAAAATCCCAGCTGACTCTGTCTAATGCTTTCTCTGCATCAAGATCTCACCAACAACAGCAGCATTTTCTTACGTTCTGCTTCTCACCATTGTTCTATTAGTGTTATCAAATCATCATTGTTCTATTAGTGTTAACAAATCATCATTGTTCTATTAGTGTTAACAAATCATCATTGTTCTAGTAATGTTGCCAAATGTTTGCCTCCACTCCACAAAACTACACTGATCTATATCTAGCAATTTTGGCAAAACCTTTGCTGTTTTTAGCTGGTATAGACATAAACAAAGGATAACCCAAAAACACTCAGGATAACTTACTACTATTAAGTGATAACTTGGCAAACTTTCAAACCCTCATAAACCCTGAGAGCACTACTACCTATGTGGAAGTGTTCACGGGCACTGTATACAAGCATGTTAATAGCTGCATAGAGGCAGCTGTACCCACCAGGAAGGAGTGCAGAACTTACCCAAAAACAAGCCACTTTAGTGGAATCACAGCATCAATAGACTGTATAACAGAAGGAAGAAAATCATAGCAAAATTATGAGGTGTAGCACCCAGCAGGATAAAAGCACTCTCTCCAACTAAACGAACAAATCACTGGACAAATAAAGACTTCCAAAGACAAATTGGAGGTAAATTTGGCCTCCCAGACCAAGGACAACCATAAGACTTTATTTAGCTATGTCTACAACCTCAAAGGCAATGCACAATTGTGTGCAGAGATCACTGTTAATGGAGCCACCTATACTGAGCCAGAAGATATAGCAAACCTCCTGGCTGATAAAGTCGGCTCCATCTTTACCCGTCTCTCTCCTTCAACCTCCCCTTAGGAAATACCATCAAATATGACTTCCCCTACTATCACTAGGGAACAAGTCCTTAATGCTCTCTCTAAGGCCAAGAACACTGCATCAATGGGTCCAGACAATATCCCAAGATACCTTCTAAACAGCATGAAACATGACTTAGCAGACTCTCTGGAATTGCTATTTAACTGTAGCTTCCAAACTAGTTTCATGCTTCATGAATGGAGAACAGAAACAGTAATCCCTCTGCACAAAGTTGGACGATCTACAGACCCTGGAAATTATAGATCTATTAGTCTTAATAGCCTCATATCAAAGCCATGGAAAGAATGATCATGGAAATGATCAATAATGGCATGTGAAACATCCAAACACTGGCCCAACCCAACTTGGTTTCATCAACGGCAAGTTATGCTTTTCAACCTGGTTAACTTCTTTGGCAAGATCACCAAAGCAATGGATGAGAACAAAGTAATTCACACTGCCTCCCTTGACCTGGTCAAGGCATTTGACACAATACCCCACTTGGGCATTGTTAACAAACTCAAGAGGTTAAATGTAAGCCATTATGCCACCCAGTGAATAGGCAGATGGCTCACAGACAGGATCCAGGAAGTTAGAACTAGTGAGTCCACCTCCCTCAGTGAGTGGTCCTCTGTCTGCTTCTTTTTGGCATTTACTTCTCTGACGTCAAAGCCAATGTCAATGGCCTCTGGCTCACTAAATTTGCAAAAGACTGGAAATTGGGAGCAGTCATAGAATCTTCCAGCAACACAAATGTTCTCCATAAAGGGCTGACACAGACAAATAACTGGTTTCAGAGCCTTGGACTAAAACTAAATGACAAGAAATACATAATAGTATCCTTTGGGAAGTCATCCACCCCTGGTAACTATCATATTGACAACACACTCCTAAGAGTTGGCCCAGTAGTCAGGGACTGGGGGACACACAGATAGCAGTCTAGCTTTTGACCATCATGTGTCTACAGTAGTGTGAAAATCATTCTGTATTGTGCAACTTATAAACAAAGGTATGACATCTACGTCCAAGGAGGTCATTGTTCCACTGCATACAGCATTTGTCAGGCCTATCCTTAAGTACAATGTTCCCTTTGGTATGTACCTAACCAGGTATATCCAACAATTGGAAAATCCACAGATATTCCTAACTAAAATAATACAGGTTGTAAGTAACATGTCCTATGTGGATCACCTCAAGGCTCTATCCCTGTGCTCTGTTTACTACAGACTGTTGAGGAGAGATCTGTTCCTGGCATACAAGGCATTGTCAGACCCCAACCTGATGGATCTCTTGCATATCTACAAAACAAACAACATCAGAATTACCCATTCTATAGACTAAAACCTCACCTGTGATATAAATATGACCTACTGGAGAGATATGTATATATCCCAGAGACTACCCCGTCTATGGAACAGTCTACATCTGTGTGAAGCAGAGTTCCTCCCTAACCCATTTCAAGTGCAAACTTGAGCAACTGGATGGGGAACAGGAAATTCATCCCTAGTTTGGCACCTATGTCTCTAATTGACACATGCAGCCTGTAAATGTTTCATCTCCCATGCCCCTAGGGTACCAGAACTTGTCAGAGATTTGGGATGCATGGTTAGGCTTAAAAAAGCCCCTGTTGTCATTAGCCTAATACATACCTATGAATCTATAAACATTTTATAATCATGCTTTAGAACTGAAATGGGTCTATATGAAGTTGGGTCTGACAGGTCTTTACAGTCTTTGAGTAATTCGGTCACCACAGCTTTCTTCCAAGATGTTGGTGCTTCTCCTCCTTTTAAAATACAAACAAAATTTCCTAGATGTTTATCACTTTCTTCCCTCCTAACTTTCAAACGTCAATAGGAAGTTTCAGGAGACTTTCCTGCAGATTGATTATACATCACTGTTTTTATCTCATCTCTTCCTATCTTAACTATTAGTTGTTGAGCCTCATCTGCCTATAACCATGGCATACTCAGGTCTTCCATAATGTGATCTTTCTTGATTTCCACATTTCTCTGCCTTGTACAAATTTTCATAAAATTTCTGAAATATCTCTAATACCGCTCTGGTTATTTTTCTTGTTATAGGCTCCCTACATTTGGCGACAACCCTTTCTAATTTCTGTTGCCTAAGTCATTGTACAGCTCTGGAGCTGATATAAAAAATATTAACTTAACATTTGTTTTTCTAAATCAATGCAAATTATCTAAATACTCCCTTATTTTCTATTTAGCACTGTACATTAGCACATCTTCTTGTTCTGTGTGACTCCCCTTATTTTGCAATGTTTAACTTTTGTTAGCCCCACTAAATCATTCCTATTACTTCTTAACCATAACTCTTTCTTTTTTATTTCTACCCCTACTTTTTAATTTTTATTTTATCTCAATCACTGGCTATCACTTCTGAAGAAATTTCTATCTTCTCTAATAACTTTTGAATAATTTCCGTTATTCATTCCTTAAATTCCTCTCTTTTTAACAGGTAGGTAGGAATGTACCAGTGCATCATATTAACTTCATTACCCTACAGTTTTATTATTCTATTATTCATTTGTGCATGATCTGAAATACTTATTGGATGCAGAGGCTTTCAAAAATGTACATGTTCCTGTGAAATAAAATTTCCATCCAGTGAAAGTCTAGCCCAGTCATTGTATCTTGGGGAATAATATGTAAAGTCTGTCAGAGTTCCTACTACTGAATTCAAACCTTCTATGCAAAATATTTTTACAAATTTCTTCAGACATCTACCCTGTTTTGTTATATTTTAACTTCAGGGTTCCCCTGACACATCCTCACTATTGCAAATCAAGTTCCATTCCCCGCCTATAAGTAATATTCCTTGCTGAAAACTGATTATTTCTCCCAAACATTTCTTAAGCTCCATAATAGCAATTTTTGGTGGAATATGAATTCTTGCCAGTGTAATCCTTCTCTCTTCTCAATAGCCCTTTACTACCCAAACTCTACTATTATTGTCTTTTTCCCTCTTCTATTACTATTGGAGCCCCTTTAACAATTAGTATCATTACTCCTCTTTTCCTTTTTCTCTGATATTCTGATGAATATCCATCTCAAAATTCTTTTGTCAAATTTACATGCTCATTTCTTTCCAAATACATCTCCTGCAGCATTGCTATTTGCACTCTGTATTTTTAAATATAATTCAGTGCTCTTTCCTTTTTGTCTATACCCTAAAACAATGAGTGAGAAGGTCACTGAAAAAACAATCAGTAAAAACAAAATGAAAACTCCAGCAATTTGCAAAGCTAGAACTTCCACTGAGTGACCTCCCAAACCTCTTGTATCAGAGGCACATAGGATATATGCAAATGATCCTTATGAACATCAGGTGTTTCAGCTATTTGGCAATTCTGAATGCCCATGACTTGTTTCATCATTTTACTGGACAATTTCAGGCCAATAAAGCCAAACCCACTAGCTGTGGATGTGCATATTTCGGCCTTATTATGACCTCATCAGCACAGCACAAGCAGAGTGTTTGACTAAGCATTAGAACCTAATGATAATGGACATCAGCTGGGTATAACAGCCCTGTGTTTCTAATGCTTAGTCAAACACTCTGCTTGTGCTGTGCTGACGAGGTCAAAACAAGGCCGACATATGCATATTCACAGCTAGTGGGGTTCGTTTTTGTCTATACCCATAAAGCTATTTATGTTCCAAGATAATATGGATAGCATAGCCATTATGATTAAAAGCTGTTGTTCTCACCTAATATACATGACAGTTTTTTGAATGTGTATTTACAACTTTTGTTTTCCATGCACACATTTGACAGTTTGACAGTTGTTTATTCTCATCTATTTTTGAAACTATGTCATATTTTTATGACTTTTTGTTTTAATGAAAACACTCAGACAAGAAAAATGAAATACATTTTCAGAACACCCCATACCACATTAACTTAGAACAAATACAAAACTATGTACATGCTCAAAAAATGAAGTTACCCCTCCAGATAGGAACAATTTCAACAAATTGACAGGTGCACCCACATGCATTACCTAACCTAAAATTAAGGTCAGTCATGCTAAAGCACACATTACAGCTTGTGTTCCTACGTACAGTGATTGGTATATGTTGTTTTCTTATCTATATTCCCCTCCCACATTTGCAAATACTTCCAAGTAAGAGATCCTAATACCATTGTTCCCTTGTAAAATGTTTTTCAGTCTCTCCTTTGAATCTTTTCTTACCTCCTCTGAATGATTCTTAGAGTTATTTTGCAATTTTTTATATGCTCTACTAATTATCCATTTTGTAAAAGCAGCTTCTGTTCTATATTCTTTTAAAAACTTCATCAGAGCATGTTTTTGACTTAGGATTACCCTATTCCATTCTCTTTCTTTCTCATTGCCTCTACTCTGATATCAGTCTGTGGTAGGGAAGGCAGTCTCTAGTCTGTAATCCAAACATCTTCCTGGCCTCATTCCACTCTGTTACCTTTCCCTCTCTAGTAATTTGCTTTCAATACCTTGGTTCCTTTGCTAGTTTTCTCCAATAAATTTCAGTTCCCCTCTTGTCTATTTTCTGTACCATTACCCAGCCATATGTATTGTCAAAATCTTCTCTCTCCATTCTTGTTTTGGCTTAGAATACTTTCTGTTACTTTATGAATATAATATTCTGTATGGTTGGTACTATTTTCCTTAATATCTGCATCCAAAATCCCATGTTTTTGTTATTTCTTGAACTTTATCATTATCCCTTTCCACTTTGATATATAACCTTCTGCTGGTATTATGTATAGGAGTCTTAACTGTGTATCTCTGAAATATCCCTTCAAATCAGGTAATTCTAAACTACTTTGTTCTATTAGAAGGATCAACGTATCCCACCTAACTCTCTCCCTCTTCCCTTCCCAGATAAATTACTTCAAGTCATTATTAATTATTGTCCAGAACTTCTTCTCTGGCTGATAAAAATATGTTTGAGACATATATAAAACTAAAGGGACTAAAGACATTTTCACTGTTGGTATCTTGCTATCCAAATCCATAAACAAGAGCTTCCAGTTTCTCAGCTTTTGTATTATCTTTTGCTTGGTGTATTCCCATATATCCTTATATCCTTAGCTGTCATAACAGAAGCCTTTTAAATCCATACTCCTAAATACTTCATGTTATTGTGTTCCCAAACCAATTCATATGTGGGTACATAATTAACAGTTATAGCCTTTGGTTTATCCTCATTAATTTTGTTTTCTGAAAAGACAAGAAACTGTCCCAAAATGTTGCACAATACTGAGAAGTCCTTTTCTGGATTTATCTGGTACAAAATGATATCATCTGCAAATAAAGCCACATTTTCTTGATTGCCTTACCAAGTATATCCTTGCATTTCTGAGTTCCTTATTTTTTGACAATGGCTCTAAATGTAGAGCAAATAACAAAGGGAAATGAGGATACTCCTGCCTGGTTCCTCTATTCAAACACGACTTAAGTTATTATCAGAGAGGAACCATCCCACTTTAATTCTTGTCCCTGATCCTTCATACGTCCTCCTAACTAATCTTATTATTGTATCAGGGAATACAAATGCTTCCATTGCCCTACTCATAAAATCCCAGCTGACTCTGTCTAATGCTTTCTCTGCATCAAGATCTCACCAACAACAGCAGCATTTTCTTACGTTCTGCTTCTCACCATTGTTCTATTAGTGTTATCAAATCATCATTGTTCTATTAGTGTTAACAAATCATCATTGTTCTATTAGTGTTAACAAATCATCATTGTTCTAGTAATGTTGCCAAATGTTTGCCTCCCCTCCACAAAACTACACTGATCTATATCTAGCAATTTTGGCAAAACCTTTGCTGTTTTTAGCTGGTATAGACATAAACAAAGGATAACCCAAAAACACTCAGGATAACTTACTACTATTAAGTGATAACTTGGCAAACTTTCAAACCCTCATAAACCCTGAGAGCACTACTACCTATGTGGAAGTGTTCACGGGCACTGTATACAAGCATGTTAATAGCTGCATAGAGGCAGCTGTACCCACCAGGAAGGAGTGCAGAACTTACCCAAAAACAAGCCACTTTAGTGGAATCACAGCATCAATAGACTGTATAACAGAAGGAAGAAAATCATAGCAAAATTATGAGGTGTAGCACCCAGCAGGATAAAAGCACTCTCTCCAACTAAACGAACAAATCACTGGACAAATAAAGACTTCCAAAGATAAATTGGAGGTAAATTTGGCCTCCCAGACCAAGGACAACCATAAGACTTTATTTAGCTATGTCTACAACCTCAAAGGCAATGCACAATTGTGTGCAGAGATCACTGTTAATGGAGCCACCTATACTGAGCCAGAAGATATAGCAAACCTCCTGGCTGATAAAGTCGGCTCCATCTTTACCCGTCTCTCTCCTTCAACCTCCCCTTAGGAAATACCATCAAATATGACTTCCCCTACTATCACTAGGGAACAAGTCCTTAATGCTCTCTCTAAGGCCAAGAACACTGCATCAATGGGTCCAGACAATATCCCAAGATACCTTCTAAACAGCATGAAACATGACTTAGCAGACTCTCTGGAATTGCTATTTAACTGTAGCTTCCAAACTAGTTTCATGCTTCATGAATGGAGAACAGAAACAGTAATCCCTCTGCACAAAGTTGGACGATCTACAGACCCTGGAAATTATAGATCTATTAGTCTTAATAGCCTCATATCAAAGCCATGGAAAGAATGATCATGGAAATGATCAATAATGGCATGTGAAACATCCAAACACTGGCCCAACCCAACTTGGTTTCATCAACGGCAAGTTATGCTTTTTCAACCTGGTTAACTTCTTTGGCAAGATCACCAAAACAATGGATGAGAACAAAGTAATTCACACTGCCTCCCTTGACCTGGTCAAGGCATTTGACACAATACCCCACTTGGGCATTGTTAACAAACTCAAGAGGTTAAATGTAAGCCATTATGCCACCCAGTGAATAGGCAGATGGCTCACAGACAGGATCCAGGAAGTTAGAACTAGTGAGTCCACCTCCCTCAGTGAGTGGTCCTCTGTCTGCTTCTTTTTGGCATTTACTTCTCTGACGTCAAAGCCAATGTCAATGGCCTCTGGCTCACTAAATTTGCAAAAGACTGGAAATTGGGAGCAGTCATAGAATCTTCCAGCAACACAAATGTTCTCCATAAAGGGCTGACACAGACAAATAACTGGTTTCAGAGCCTTGGACTAAAACTAAATGACAAGAAATACATAATAGTATCCTTTGGGAAGTCATCCACCCCTGGTAACTATCATATTGACAACACACTCCTAAGAGTTGGCCCAGTAGTCAGGGACTGGGGGACACACAGATAGCAGTCTAGCTTTTGACCATCATGTGTCTACAGTAGTGTGAAAATCATTCTGTATTGTGCAACTTATAAACAAAGGTATGACATCTACGTCCAAGGAGGTCATTGTTCCACTGCATACAGCATTTGTCAGGCCTATCCTTAAGTACAATGTTCCCTTTGGTATGTACCTAACCAGGTATATCCAACAATTGGAACATCCACAGATATTCCTAACTAAAAGAATACAGGTTGTAAGTAACATGTCCTATGTGGATCACCTCAAGGCTCTATCCCTGTGCTCTGTTTACTACAGACTGTTGAGGAGAGATCTGTTCCTGGCATACAAGGCATTGTCAGACCCCAACCTGATGGATCTCTTGCATATCTACAAAACAAACAACATCAGAATTACCCATTCTATAGACTAAAACCTCACCTGTGATATAAATATGACCTACTGGAGAGATATGTATATATCCCAGAGACTACCCCGTCTATGGAACAGTCTACATCTGTGTGAAGCAGAGTTCCTCCCTAACCCATTTCAAGTGCAAACTTGAGCAACTGGATGGGGAACAGGAAATTCATCCCTAGTTTGGCACCTATGTCTCTAATTGACACATGCAGCCTGTAAATGTTTCATCTCCCATGCCCCTAGGGTACCAGAACTTGTCAGAGATTTGGGATGCATGGTTAGGCTTAAAAAAGCCCCTGTTGTCATTAGCCTAATACATACCTATGAATCTATAAACATTTTATAATCATGCTTTAGAACTGAAATGGGTCTATATGAAGCTGGGTCTGACAGGTCTTTACAGTCTTTGAGTAATTCGGTCACCACAGCTTTCTTCCAAGATGTTGGTGCTTCTCCTCCTTTTAAAATACAAACAAAATTTCCTAGATGTTTATCACTTTCTTCCCTCCTAACTTTCAAACGTCAATAGGAAGTTTCAGGAGACTTTCCTGCAGATTGATTATACGTCACTGTTTTTATCTCATCTCTTCCTATCTTAACTATTAGTTGTTGAGCCTCATCTGCCTATAACCATGGCATACTCAGGTCTTCCATAATGTGATCTTTCTTGATTTCCACATTTCTCTGCCTTGTACAAATTTTCATAAAATTTCTGAAATATCTCTAATACCGCTCTGGTTATTTTTCTTGTTATAGGCTCCCTACATTTGGCGACAACCCTTTCTAATTTCTGTTGCCTAAGTCATTGTACAACTCTGGAGCTGATATAAAAAATATTAACTTAACATTTGTTTTTCTAAATCAATGCAAATTATCTAAATACTCCCTTATTTTCTATTTAGCACTGTACATTAGCACATCTTCTTGTTCTGTGTGACTCCCCTTATTTTGCAATGTTTAACTTTTGTTAGCCCCACTAAATCATTCCTATTACTTCTTAACCATAACTCTTTCTTTTTATTTCTACCCCTACTTTTAATTTTTATTTTATCTCAATCACTGGCTATCACTTCTGAAGAAATTTCTATCTTCTCTAATAACTTTTGAATAATTTCCGTTATTCATTCCTTAAATTCCTCTCTTTTTAACAGGTAGGTAGGAATGTACCAGTGCATCATATTAACTTCATTACCCTACAGTTTTATTATTCTATTATTCATTTGTGCATGATCTGAAATACTTATTGGATGCAGAGGCTTTCAAAAATGTACATGTTCCTGTGAAATAAAATTTCCATCCAGTGAAAGTCTAGCCCAGTCATTGTATCTTGGGGAATAATATGTAAAGTCTGTCAGAGTTCCTACTACTGAATTCAAACCTTCTATGCAAAATATTTTTACAAATTTCTTCAGACATCTACCCTGTTTTGTTATATTTTAACTTCAGGGTTCCCCTGACACATCCTCACTATTGCAAATCAAGTTCCATTCCCCGCCTATAAGTAATATTCCTTGCTGAAAACTGATTATTTCTCCCAAACATTTCTTAAGCTCCATAATAGCAATTTTTGGTGGAATATGAATTCTTGCCAGTGTAATCCTTCTCTCTTCTCAATAGCCCTTTACTACCCAAACTCTACTATTATTGTCTTTTTCCCTCTTCTATTACTATTGGAGCCCCTTTAACAATTAGTATCATTACTCCTCTTTTCCTTTTTCTCTGATATTCTGATGAATATCCATCTCAAAATTCTTTTGTCAAATTTACATGCTCATTTCTTTCCAAATACATCTCCTGCAGCATTGCTATTTGCACTCTGTATTTTTAAATATAATTCAGTGCTCTTTCCTTTTTGTCTATACCCTAAAACAATGAGTGAGAAGGTCACTGAAAAAACAATCAGTAAAAACAAAATGAAAACTCCAGCAATTTGCAAAGCTAGAACTTCCACTGAGTGACCTCCCAAACCTCTTGTATCAGAGGCACATAGGATATATGCAAATGATCCTTATGAACATCAGGTGTTTCAGCTATTTGGCAATTCTGAATGCCCATGACTTGTTTCATCATTTTACTGGACAATTTCAGGCCAATAAAGCCAAACCCACTAGCTGTGGATGTGCATATTTCGGCCTTATTATGACCTCATCAGCACAGCACAAGCAGAGTGTTTGACTAAGCATTAGAACCTAATGATAATGGACATCAGCTGGGTATAACAGCCCTGTGTTTCTAATGCTTAGTCAAACACTCTGCTTGTGCTGTGCTGACGAGGTCATAACAAGGCCGAAATATGCATATTCACAGCTAGTGGGGTTCGTTTTTGTCTATACCCATAAAGCTATTTATGTTCCAAGATAATATGGATAGCATAGCCATTATGATTAAAAGCTGTTGTTCTCACCTAATATACATGACAGTTTTTTGAATGTGTATTTACAACTTTTGTTTTCCATGCACACATTTGACAGTTTGACAGTTGTTTATTCTCATCTATTTTTGAAACTATGTCATATTTTTATGACTTTTTGTTTTAATGAAAACACTCAGACAAGAAAAATGAAATACATTTTCAGAACACCCCATACCACATTAACTTAGAACAAATACAAAACTATGTACATGCTCAAAAAATGAAGTTACCCCTCCAGATAGGAACAATTTCAACAAATTGACAGGTGCACCCACATGCATTACCTAACCTAAAATTAAGGTCAGTCATGCTAAAGCACACATTACAGCTTGTGTTCCTATGTACAGTGATTGGTATATGTTGTTTTCTTATCTATATTCCCCTCCCACATTTGCAAATACTTCCAAGTAAGAGATCCTAATACCATTGTTCCCTTGTAAAATGTTTTTCAGTCTCTCCTTTGAATCTTTTCTTACCTCCTCTGAATGATTCTTAGAGTTATTTTGCAATTTTTTATATGCTCTACTAATTATCCATTTTGTAAAAGCAGCTTCTGTTCTATATTCTTTTAAAAACTTCATCAGAGCATGTTTTTGACTTAGGATTACCCTATTCCATTCTCTTTCTTTCTCATTGCCTCTACTCTGATATCAGTCTGTGGTAGGGAAGGCAGTCTCTAGTCTGTAATCCAAACATCTTCCTGGCCTCATTCCACTCTGTTACCTTTCCCTCTCTAGTAATTTGCTTTCAATACCTTGGTTCCTTTGCTAGTTTTCTCCAATAAATTTCAGTTCCCCTCTTGTCTATTTTCTGTACCATTACCCGCAGCCATATGTATTGTCAAAATCTTCTCTCTCCATTCTTGTTTTGGCTTAGAATACTTTCTGTTACTTTATGAATATAATATTCTGTATGGTTGGTACTATTTTCCTTAATATCTGCATCCAAAATCCCATGTTTTTGTTATTTCTTGAACTTTATCATTATCCCTTTCCACTTTGATATATAACCTTCTGCTGGTATTATGTATAGGAGTCTTAACTGTGTATCTCTGAAATATCCCTTCAAATCAGGTAATTCTAAACTACTTTGTTCTATTAGAAGGATCAACGTATCCCACCTAACTCTCCCTCTTCCCTCCCAGATAAATTACTTCAAGTCATTATTAATTATTGTCCAGAACTTCTTCTCTGGCTGATAAAAATATGTTTGAGACATATATAAAACTAAAGGGACTAAAGACATTTTCACTGTTGGTATCTTGCTATCCAAATCCATAAACAAGAGCTTCCAGTTTCTCAGCTTTTGTATTATCTTTTGCTTGGTGTATTCCCATATATCCTTATATCCTTAGCTGTCATAACAGAAGCCTTTTAAATCCATACTCCTAAATACTTCATGTTATTGTGTTCCCAAACCAATTCATATGTGGGTACATAATTAACAGTTATAGCCTTTGGTTTATCCTCATTAATTTTGTTTACTGAAAAGACAAGAAACTGTCCCAAAATGTTGCTCAATACTGAGAAGTCCTTTTCTGGATTTATCTGGTACAAAATGATATCATCTGCAAATAAAGCCACATTTTCTTGATTGCCTTACCAAGTATATCCTTGCATTTCTGAGTTCCTTATTTTTTGACAATGGCTCTAAATGTAGAGCAAATAACAAAGGGAAATGAGGATACTCCTGCCTGGTTCCTCTATTCAAACACGACTTAAGTTATTATCAGAGAGGAACCATCCCACTTTAATTCTTGTCCCTGATCCTTCATACGTCCTCCTAACTAATCTTATTATTGTATCAGGGAATACAAATGCTTCCATTGCCCTACTCATAAAATCCCAGCTGACTCTGTCTAATGCTTTCTCTGCATCAAGATCTCACCAACAACAGCAGCATTTTCTTACGTTCTGCTTCTCACCATTGTTCTATTAGTGTTATCAAATCATCATTGTTCTATTAGTGTTAACAAATCATCATTGTTCTATTAGTGTTAACAAATCATCATTGTTCTAGTAATGTTGCCAAATGTTTGCCTCCCTCCACAAAACTACACTGATCTATATCTAGCAATTTTGGCAAAACCTTTGCTGTTTTAGCTGGTATAGACATAAACAAAGGATAACCCAAAACACTCAGGATAACTTACTACTATTAAGTGATAACTTGGCAAACTTTCAAACCCTCATAAACCCTGAGAGCACTACTACCTATGTGGAAGTGTTCACGGGCACTGTATACAAGCATGTTAATAGCTGCATAGAGGCAGCTGTACCCACCAGGAAGGAGTGCAGAACTTACCCAAAAACAAGCCACTTTAGTGGAATCACAACATCAATAGACTGTATAACAGAAGGAAGAAAATCATAGCAAAATTATGAGGTGTAGCACCCAGCAGGATAAAAGCACTCTCTCCAACTAAACGAACAAATCACTGGACAAATAAAGACTTCCAAAGACAAATTGGAGGTAAATTTGGCCTCCCAGACCAAGGACAACCATAAGACTTTATTTAGCTATGTCTACAACCTCAAAGGCAATGCACAATTGTGTGCAGAGATCACTGTTAATGGAGCCACCTATACTGAGCCAGAAGATATAGCAAACCTCCTGGCTGATAAAGTCGGCTCCATCTTTACCCGTCTCTCTCCTTCAACCTCCCCTTAGGAAATACCATCAAATATGACTTCCCCTACTATCACTAGGGAACAAGTCCTTAATGCTCTCTCTAAGGCCAAGAACACTGCATCAATGGGTCCAGACAATATCCCAAGATACCTTCTAAACAGCATGAAACATGACTTAGCAGACTCTCTGGAATTGCTATTTAACTGTAGCTTCCAAACTAGTTTCATGCTTCATGAATGGAGAACAGAAACAGTAATCCCTCTGCACAAAGTTGGACGATCTACAGACCCTGGAAATTATAGATCTATTAGTCTTAATAGCCTCATATCAAAGCCATGGAAAGAATGATCATGGAAATGATCAATAATGGCATGTGAAACATCCAAACACTGGCCCAACCCAACTTGGTTTCATCAACGGCAAGTTATGCTTTTTCAACCTGGTTAACTTCTTTGGCAAGATCACCAAAGCAATGGATGAGAACAAAGTAATTCACACTGCCTCCCTTGACCTGGTCAAGGCATTTGACACAATACCCCACTTGGGCATTGTTAACAAACTCAAGAGGTTAAATGTAAGCCATTATGCCACCCAGTGAATAGGCAGATGGCTCACAGACAGGATCCAGGAAGTTAGAACTAGTGAGTCAACCTCCCTCAGTGAGTGGTCCTCTGTCTGCTTCTTTTTGGCATTTACTTCTCTGACGTCAAAGCCAATGTCAATGGCCTCTGGCTCACTAAATTTGCAAAAGACTGGAAATTGGGAGCAGTCATAGAATCTTCCAGCAACACAAATGTTCTCCATAAAGGGCTGACACAGACAAATAACTGGTTTCAGAGCCTTGGACTAAAACTAAATGACAAGAAATACATAATAGTATCCTTTGGGAAGTCATCCACCCCTGGTAACTATCATATTGACAACACACTCCTAAGAGTTGGCCCAGTAGTCAGGGACTGGGGGACACACAGATAGCAGTCTAGCTTTTGACCATCATGTGTCTACAGTAGTGTGAAAATCATTCTGTATTGTGCAACTTATAAACAAAGGTATGACATCTACGTCCAAGGAGGTCATTGTTCCACTGCATACAGCATTTGTCAGGCCTATCCTTAAGTACAATGTTCCCTTTGGTATGTACCTAACCAGGTATATCCAACAATTGGAACATCCACAGATATTCCTAACTAAAAGAATACAGGTTGTAAGTAACATGTCCTATGTGGATCACCTCAAGGCTCTATCCCTGTGCTCTGTTTACTACAGACTGTTGAGGAGAGATCTGTTCCTGGCATACAAGGCATTGTCAGACCCCAACCTGATGGATCTCTTGCATATCTACAAAACAAACAACATCAGAATTACCCATTCTATAGACTAAAACCTCACCTGTGATATAAATATGACCTACTGGAGAGATATGTATATATCCCAGAGACTACCCCGACTATGGAACAGTCTACATCTGTGTGAAGCAGAGTTCCTCCCTAACCCATTTCAAGTGCAAACTTGAGCAACTGGATGGGGAACAGGAAATTCATCCCTAGTTTGGCACCTATGTCTCTAATTGACACATGCAGCCTGTAAATGTTTCATCTCCCATGCCCCTAGGGTACCAGAACTTGTCAGAGATTTGGGATGCATGGTTAGGCTTAAAAAAGCCCCTGTTGTCATTAGCCTAATACATACCTATGAATCTATAAACATTTTATAATCATGCTTTAGAACTGAAATGGGTCTATATGAAGCTGGGTCTGACAGGTCTTTACAGTCTTTGAGTAATTCGGTCACCACAGCTTTCTTCCAAGATGTTGGTGCTTCTCCTCCTTTTAAAATACAAACAAAATTTCCTAGATGTTTATCACTTTCTTCCCTCCTAACTTTCAAACGTCAATAGGAAGTTTCAGGAGACTTTCCTGCAGATTGATTATACGTCACTGTTTTTATCTCATCTCTTCCTATCTTAACTATTAGTTGTTGAGCCTCATCTGCCTATAACCATGGCATACTCAGGTCTTCCATAATGTGATCTTTCTTGATTTCTACATTTCTCTGCCTTGTACAAATTTTCATAAAATTTCTGAAATATCTCTAATACCGCTCTGGTTATTTTTCTTGTTATAGGCTCCCTACATTTGGCGACAACCCTTTCTAATTTCTGTTGCCTAAGTCATTGTACAACTCTGGAGCTGATATAAAAAATATTAACTTAACATTTGTTTTTCTAAATCAATGCAAATTATCTAAATACTCCCTTATTTTCTATTTAGCACTGTACATTAGCACATCTTCTTGTTCTGTGTGACTCCCCTTATTTTGCAATGTTTAACTTTTGTTAGCCCCACTAAATCATTCCTATTACTTCTTAACCATAACTCTTTCTTTTTTTATTTCTACCCCTACTTTTTAATTTTTATTTTATCTCAATCACTGGCTATCACTTCTGAAGAAATTTCTATCTTCTCTAATAACTTTTGAATAATTTCCGTTATTCATTCCTTAAATTCCTCTCTTTTTAACAGGTAGGTAGGAATGTACCAGTGCATCATATTAACTTCATTACCCTACAGTTTTATTATTCTATTATTCATTTGTGCATGATCTGAAATACTTATTGGATGCAGAGGCTTTCAAAAATGTACATGTTCCTGTGAAATAAAATTTCCATCCAGTGAAAGTCTAGCCCAGTCATTGTATCTTGGGGAATAATATGTAAAGTCTATCAGAGTTCCTACTACTGAATTCAAACCTTCTATGCAAAATATTTTTACAAATTTCTTCAGACATCTACCCTGTTTTGTTATATTTTAACTTCAGGGTTCCCCTGACACATCCTCACTATTGCAAATCAAGTTCCATTCCCCGCCTATAAGTAATATTCCTTGCTGAAAACTGATTATTTCTCCCAAACATTTCTTAAGCTCCATAATAGCAATTTTTGGTGGAATATGAATTCTTGCCAGTGTAATCCTTCTCTCTTCTCAATAGCCCTTTACTACCCAAACTCTACTATTATTGTCTTTTTCCCTCTTCTATTACTATTGGAGCCCCTTTAACAATTAGTATCATTACTCCTCTTTTCCTTTTTCTCTGATATTCTGATGAATATCCATCTCAAAAATTCTTTGTCAAATTTACATGCTCATTTCTTTCCAAATACATCTCCTGCAGCATTGCTATTTGCACTCTGTATTTTTAAATATAATTCAGTGCTCTTTCCTTTTGTCTATACCCTAAAACAATGAGTGAGAAGGTCACTGAAAAACAATCAGTAAAAACAAAATGAAAACTCCAGCAATTTGCAAAGCTAGAACTTCCACTGAGTGACCTCCCAAACCTCTTGTATCAGAGGCACATAGGATATATGCAAATGATCCTTATGAACATCAGGTGTTTCAGCTATTTGGCAATTCTGAATGCCCATGACTTGTTTCATCATTTTACTGGACAATTTCAGGCCAATAAAGCCAAACCCACTAGCTGTGGATGTGCATATTTCGGCCTTATTATGACCTCATCAGCACAGCACAAGCAGAGTGTTTGACTAAGCATTAGAACCTAATGATAATGGACATCAGCTGGGTATAACAGCCCTGTGTTTCTAATGCTTAGTCAAACACTCTGCTTGTGCTGTGCTGACGAGGTCATAACAAGGCCGAAATATGCATATTCACAGCTAGTGGGATTAGTTTTTGTCTATACCCATAAAGCTATTTATGTTCCAAGATAATATGGATAGCATAGCCATTATGATTAAAAGCTGTTGTTCTCACCTAATATACATGACAGTTTTTTGAATGTGTATTTACAACTTTTGTTTTCCATGCACACATTTGACAGTTTGACAGTTGTTTATTCTCATCTATTTTTGAAACTATGTCATATTTTTATGACTTTTTGTTTTAATGAAAACACTCAGACAAGAAAAATGAAATACATTTTCAGAACACCCCATACCACATTAACTTAGAACAAATACAAAACTATGTACATGCTCAAAAAATGAAGTTACCCCTCCAGATAGGAACAATTTCAACAAATTGACAGGTGCACCCACATGCATTACCTAACCTAAAATTAAGGTCAGTCATGCTAAAGCACACATTACAGCTTGTGTTCCTATGTACAGTGATTGGTATATGTTGTTTTCTTATCTATATTCCCCTCCCACATTTGCAAATACTTCCAAGTAAGAGATCCTAATACCATTGTTCCCTTGTAAAATGTTTTTCAGTCTCTCCTTCGAATCTTTTCTTACCTCCTCTGAATGATTCTTAGAGTTATTTTGCAATTTTTTATATGCTCTACTAATTATCCATTTTGTAAAAGCAGCTTCTGTTCTATATTCTTTTAAAAACTTCATCAGAGCATGTTTTTGACTTAGGATTACCCTATTCCATTCTCTTTCTTTCTTTTTTTTTTTTTTTTTTTTTTTTTTTTTTGTTTTTTTTTTTTTTTTTTTTTTTTTTTTTTTTTTTTTTTTTTTTTTTTTTTTTTTTTTTTTTTTTTTTTTTTTTTTTTTTTTTTTTTTTTTTTTTTTTTTTTTTTTTTTTTTTTTTTTTTTTTTTTTTTTTTTTTTTTTTTTTTTTTTTTTTTTTTTTTTTTTTTTTTTTTTTTTTTTTTTTTTTTTTTTTTTTTTTTTTTTTTTTTTTTTTTTTTTTTTTTTTTTTTTTTTTTTTTTTTTTTTTTTTTTTTTTTTTTTTTTTTTTTTTTTTTTTTTTTTTTTTTTTTTTTTTTTTTTTTTTTTTTTTTTTTTTTTTTTTTTTTTTTTTTTTTTTTTTTTTTTTTTTTTTTTTTTTTTTTTTTTTTTTTTTTTTTTTTTTTTTTTTTTTTTTTTTTTTTTTTTTTTTTTTTTTTTTTTTTTTTTTTTTTTTTTTTTTTTTTTTTTTTTTTTTTTTTTTTTTTTTTTTTTTTTTTTTTTTTTTTTTTTTTTTTTTTTTTTTTTTTTTTTTTTTTTTTTTTTTTTTTTTTTTTTTTTTTTTTTTTTTTTTTTTTTTTTTTTTTTTTTTTTTTTTTTTTTTTTTTTTTTTTTTTTTTTTTTTTTTTTTTTTTTTTTTTTTTTTTTTTTTTTTTTTTTTTTTTTTTTTTTTTTTTTTTTTTTTTTTTTTTTTTTTTTTTTTTTTTTTTTTTTTTTTTTTTTTTTTTTTTTTTTTTTTTTTTTTTTTTTTTTTTTTTTTTTTTTTTTTTTTTTTTTTTTTTTTTTTTTTTTTTTTTTTTTTTTTTTTTTTTTTTTTTTTTTTTTTTTTTTTTTTTTTTTTTTTTTTTTTTTTTTTTTTTTTTTTTTTTTTTTTTTTTTTTTTTTTTTTTTTTTTTTTTTTTTTTTTTTTTTTTTTTTTTTTTTTTTTTTTTTTTTTTTTTTTTTTTTTTTTTTTTTTTTTTTTTTTTTTTTTTTTTTTTTTTTTTTTTTTTTTTTTTTTTTTTTTTTTTTTTTTTTTTTTTTTTTTTTTTTTTTTTTATTCCTGCTTAGTCTGTTCTGCATCAAAACTGTATTTGATCCTCCAGAAAAAATACTCTGAAAACAGCTGGATACAGCAGCTTGAATCTTATAACCTGTCTCGAACATTTCTTTTGCCTTTTTTTTGAAATTTGACCTTAATAGGCAGTAATTGGCCCATGACTTGTTTCATCATTTTACTGGACAATTTCAGGCCAATAAAGCCAAACCCACTAGCTGTGGATGTGCATATTTCGGCCTTATTATGACCTCATCAGCACAGCACAAGCAGAGTGTTTGACTAAGCATTAGAACCTAATGATAATGGACATCAGCTGGGTATAACAGCCCTGTGTTTCTAATGCTTAGTCAAACACTCTGCTTGTGCTGTGCTGACGAGGTCATAACAAGGCCGAAATATGCATATTCACAGCTAGTGGGGTTCGTTGTCTATACCCATAAAGCTATTTATGTTCCAAGATAATATGGATAGCATAGCCATTATGATTAAAAGCTGTTGTTCTCACCTAATATACATGACAGTTTTTTGAATGTGTATTTACAACTTTTGTTTTCCATGCACACATTTGACAGTTTGACAGTTGTTTATTCTCATCTATTTTTGAAACTATGTCATATTTTTATGACTTTTTGTTTTAATGAAAACACTCAGACAAGAAAAATGAAATACATTTTCAGAACACCCCATACCACATTAACTTAGAACAAATACAAAACTATGTACATGCTCAAAAAATGAAGTTACCCCTCCAGATAGGAACAATTTCAACAAATAGACAGGTGCACCCACATGCATTACCTAACCTAAAATTAAGGTCAGTCATGCTAAAGCACACATTACAGCTTGTGTTCCTACGTACAGTGATTGGTATATGTTGTTTTCTTATCTATATCCCCCTCCCACATTTGAAAAACAGCTTATATGCCTTTAACTTGTAGCCCTAAGCAAAAGTGTTTTTCTTCTGTCTCTCAAGCATTTCCCTTTGGAACATTGTAAGTGATTTCACTGGCAAAGTCTCTCTATGAGCTTTACTGTCAGAAGAATAAGAAGCAGAGTATCCTTCTCTTTGCTGGCTCACTTTCTGTTGGATAAACTTTATTTCCTGCTTAGTCTGTTCTGCATCCAAAAATGTATTTGATCCTCCAGAAAAAAATATTCTGAAGACAGCTGGATACAGCAGCTTGAATCTTATACCTGTCTCTCGACATTCTCTGATTGTTGCGATAAATTTCTCCTTTCTGCCTGGTGTCCAGTGAATAACTGTTTTCCACAAGCACTGTGCTATCTCCAGTTTTAATACCTTTCTCTTATGCCACAGTTTCGGCAGGATCAGCTCTTACTGATAGTATAATTGCATCTTTACTAATATGGCTTGCTTGGCTGCTTTCTCATGGTCAGGTAAGGAGCAAACACTTGATGTGCCCTTTTAATTAAAAAATCCTTGCATGGAATACCAGTCGAGTTGCTTATTTGTGCTTTCATAAAATGAATACAATATGCTCCTTTCAACTACTCTGGTACAGCAGAAAAGATCAAGTTTTGTCTATGTCCTCTGCCTTCTAACATTGCAATTTTCTGAAACAACTCCACTTGAGAAGTTGTATACTCAGCCAGCCTTTTCTTCTTTCAGACTCTGATTTTTTATGTTTTATAAGTTCTTCTAACTAGCTAGTTAAAGCTTCATCTATTTTTCCAGACATTTATTATTTCAGTTCTTATGTTCATAGTTAAGTACTATGCAAGATGCCCTTTGTGGGCCATTTTAAGCTTAGCCAATTTCCCCTTTTGTGCTCAAAATAACCTATCCCATTTGATTATACACTCACCTTACCCATCCCATGGTTAATAATTATATATTACCCCTAATAAGAATAACTGGGATCAAACCATAGATAGTTTGAGGGACCCATGCATGGGATAAAACATTTAGGAGCTGCTTCTGTCCATTAGTAGTACAGAATTTATTACATTAATGAATAATTTATAGTACAATACTTAATAATTAATTTAGTACATTAGTAGTAGAGTTGAAATATTCCTTCAGTGTTTCATTTATATTAATCACCTCTGAGTACATGTGATTTTTATTTTTTTCATCTAAATTACTGGAAGACATCTCTTGTACCAAAGCTGTAACATGAAATGTTTTTCGCTGAACAGCTGCAGGATTTTTCTCAGCCAGTGTTTTCTCTTCCCTTATCCTGACTAATTTTCTTTCAGTTTCTCTAAATGTCTTCTTTGCTGACACCTAGACAGTGAACATACTAGCCAGTAACTGAATTTTACCCCAAATGAAAGTTTCACTGGTTGTTATTTCTAAGTTTCTGTTTTCACACCAGAAGAGCTAAAATTAAACTGTTGATCATTGTGGAGCCATCTTGGAAGTCCCAGGAAGGAGAAGGAGAAAATTATTGAGGAAAATCATGGAATCACGGGTGGGGACTGACCCAAAACTAGTGCGGTTACAGATTCTTCTGGGTTGCATAACTACCAACTCCGAGACTATGCCACCTCTAAAAACAATTAGCCAGGGAGAATGACCTGAAAACTTATTTAGTGTAATTTCAGTGCTATTTCAGTGGTATGCCATGACAAATAACTGATGAAAACAGACTGGGTAAGAATCTAATCATCCTAGCTGGCAGTAGAGGTACTGAAAACATATATGGACATGGATAAGATTAATTGTATGGAGTTGGAGTATGATAAACTTGAGAATGTACTTTTAGTCAGGGCTGCTTTAACCCCATCTAGTACAAGAAATAAACCTTCATTAACTGGACTTTTAATATAGATATTGCACAAGTGCATGATTTAAATGTTGTGTCTTTTGGCTTTTCCCGGTAAGGGGTCGCCACAGCGGAACTCCGGTCTGCTAATGATTGGCAGTAGATTTTTATGTGCCGAGTTGCCAGCTCTGATGCACAACCTTCAACGAAGGCATGCCCATTCATGCATGTCGCCACACAGAAGATGCTCTAGCTAAGAATTGAACGGGACAACGTCTTACTGTGAGGCGACAACACTACCGCAGGACCACCACTGCAGCTTATCTTAAACATTTGACTCATACCTGATGACAACAGTAATATTAAAAAATGGGATGCTTAGCAGTAAATAGGTTTAAAAGAGCTTTGCCTAGTAAAATAATCAAATGGGCACTGTACATTTATCCCAAGGTCTCTGATTTAGTAGTTCATGACACAGTGTTAGGATTACATTGTCTGTTTCTAAGGCTAAACCTGTAGAATAAATAAATAAATAAATAAATAAGTAAGTAAATAAATAAGTAAATAAATACATAAATAAATAAAAATCTCCTTTGGAACAAAAAGTGATATATTAGTTTGTTACACATATGGAGGGAACTGTCACATTGCTAAGTTCTCTGCTACTAATACAGAAGAAAATACTGCTAATAGGAATTTAAACCCTGTAATGAATGCTGTACATTAATTTGTATCTTTAGAGTATGATAGGATCACTGCTAGGATAACTGAGTCAGCTCTGTGCCACTATGCAACACCACAATAGTATTTTTTTGAAGGAAAAGAGGTTTAAACTCTGTTAGATATTGGAAGGATGATTTCCCTTGTGAAGCTCTCCCTAATGTGTGAGCATAACATTAGTAACAACTAAAAAAATGGGGTAATATGTATTCATGGTGATAGAAAAGAGTGTACTCTTACACATGTAAAAACTCTGACAATTTAGGAAAATGTTTACATTTTGTGGCTGTAACTCTGATTTGACTCATAATGTAACATTAGAAAAAGATTTTCTCAATTTAAAGAATGATAAAAATATGGGAGGAAGAAGAATATAAAGGCACTATGTGGCAAGTTGATATAACCATGCAGTATAAGAATGGGAATGGGGAATGTAGGGCAGTGACTCGCACTTAGTGATTCAAAATTAAAGTAAGAAGAAAGGAGATAGTATAGAAAGGATTTTTTGTAGCAAGAAGAAAGGAGATGGCATAGAAAGGATATTTTGTAGTAAGGAGAAATGAGATGGTATAAAAAGGATCTGTTGCTCTTAACCGGTTTTAATAAGTCCTGACCTTGCTAAAGATTTTACCTAATATACTGGTGTCAGAGGTAGGTTTGGGGCAATACCATCCCAAGATATTCCAAATGAGGAGCACCCTGCATCCTATATCAGCAGGACGCTGGGCAACACAGAAAGGAGATACTCTGCTATAAAACCAAGAGTGTCTTAGCAATAAAGTAACTCCTCTATGCCTTGAAATACTGTCTATTAGGCAGGCATTTCAATTTGGTAATGGATTATGCTTTTGCGATGGTTAAGCAGGCAGATTGATGGCAAAACTAAATTGTACCAGGGGGTGCTACTCCACTAGTACTTTCAGTTTATTGGGGCACACAGACCTGGCCTAACCAACAGAAATGCTGAAGGGCTGTCCAGGGCCTATTTTTTATCATTATAATTCCAAACCCCTGTTTTGTTCTGGGAATGGAATAGTTGTAACATGTTTATTGTGGAAAATGTGCACATGCTTTTAAATGTGTTCTTAGTGGGAATGGGAATATTCTTACAGCAATTAACCAAATTCACTAGATTTTATTTATCATTTATGATAGTATAAAAGATAATAACCTCAAGGACAAAATTCAGGAAGCTAGTTCTTCCCTGAATATCAACTGAAACGAAGACCTGGAAGCATGGAGAGAGAGCCCAATTAGAGCTAAGCTGTGGAGTGTAACATGTGACTTGTATTTTGTGGAAATACTTGTTTTAGAGTTGGAAGAAGGGCTTGGGATAGGCCTGCAGCGTTATACTTTTAGGAGAGGTCTGCAGACCGGGAAGTTTCTTTTTGTTATAATGTGGCATTTTTCTTTGATGACTGTATGAAATGGACAGTATTATGAAGGAGCTATGTTTTACTTACTGCAAAGCCAAGTGAGATTATAACTCTGATAAATCTGTGTTTTTGAATATCCTATTTCCTGTGTACTGTCTTTTTGTTCTTAGAATACTTGTATGTCTTATATCTATCTATATTTATATCCATATAATCTGTCTATATTTATATCTACATCTAAATCTATATCTGTATCTATATCTCTGGCGCCCCACAACCTCAAGTTGAGGAGCAAAGGTCTGTAGAACTGGAGCTCCTTCCTTCTCTATTAAGGATGATTACCATGTCATCTGTGTCTCATCCTCACATCAATATGAGGAAAACAAATGTTCTCTTAAAATAATGTAGCAGATTACACACATACTACAGCCGGGTTCCTATCACGTTGTCGAACTTAAAAGTTTGAACGTCATATGGTCGACACCATATGATCGAACTTTTAAAAGTTCGAACATTTCAATGGAGATCCCCGTACAGTGTGGCAATGGATGTTTTCCATTGTCTGCACTGTATTGCGATCTCGGAGTTGGTATATTTAAAGAGCGGGGGGTGTGGGGGGGGGGCTTGCCCCCCTGCTTAAGCTTTCTGGTAGTTTTTTTCTTTTTTCTTTTATTTGATTTTTGAACTTTTAAGAGTTCGAACATATGGTCTCGACCATATGGTGTTCGAACTTTTAAAAGTTCGATTATCTGATATAGACCCACTATAGCCATACCTCTCAACTTCTTAGAGCAAGAAATCAGGGCAAAGCCATAAATAAAAGTGGAACAAAGGCCCAAAAATAGGAACAATTTTAAATATTGCTCTTACAAACTTAGAAAGTTAATAGAATAACAGGTTTTACTTTATCATGGATTTTCTGAATGGTATAAAGTCTGAAACTCAAATGTTTGTCATTATTTTTTAACTTTAATGCTAAATGATTTGTTGTTAATTTGCTAGAAAATCACAGTTTTTTGAAAAACAGACCAAAAATATGAGGGAAAAATCTGTTAATTATGCAAAAATCTGTACAGTTGAGAGGTATGAATAGCACACAGCTGCTAACAGTAGCAACTGGGACTCTGGAATTTATAATTTCTTTCAGGTTGTCTCATCTCTTGTGACTGTCAACTTACAGACTGTAATAAGTAAAGAGATCTCTCTCTGTCCCCCAGCAGTGACTGTGTTGTGAACCACAGGATTACACGGCACAGTTTAAGTTTCTGACTTTGCATTTATGCCTGAAAGTTTTCTGCAACAAGCTTAGATAGTTTGTACCCATCCACTCAAACAATTGACAGAGTATCCCTCTTCTGCTCGGTACTTCAATGTTCCGGCTTCATTGCTTTAGAGTTATTGGTAATGCTTGTCTTCTTGCTTGTTTTTGCTTGAACATGTTGCTTTATGCTCACACTGAGGCTACATCCTTTCAAAGAATGAGCAGGTTTATTTCCATTTTACTGATCACACTTTAATTCTATTTGTTGACCACAAAAGTCTGACAGTGCAAAAAAACTCTTTTCAGTACATGTCGAGGGAGAAAAAGTCCACAAAAATTATGTGTATATAAACATTAATACGCAGAATAAAGGCCACATAATGTAGCATTGCAGTATAGAGAGATAGAATGTATTTTATTTGTTTAACATTTGTTGACCGGGAATGTCCGACTAGGTTCCACAGAGCCTGTTTTCAGCGGAGGCCCGGGGAGAAATGCTCCAGATGAATTAAACAAAAACTTTAAAAAATACATGACGATAATTCATATCCTGCAATATTATGATGAATCTATATTGACTTAAACTGGATAAGCATAAGTTACACCACAACACAGTATTAGATATTTGTGGGTACTAAAATTTAGTACTTTGATTTAATGCCAAAAATCAAGCTGAAGTGGATGGAGGGAAAGTAGTGCAGATAGATATGGTTACACGGAAAGAGAGCGAGAAAGAGAGAGACACGTAGAGCAGTTCATTAGTACTTAGATAAACTTTCATGACTGAGAAACTATATAAAAGAAATTTGTATTTTGAAACAGAACAAATGTTAGGAGGCAGAAAATTGCATAAAGTTAAGGAGCATTTGGATGCAGAAAAATAGAAAGTAGTAAATTAAACAGTAGTTTTGGTGCTTACAGTTACTTTTATTCTTGGTACAGTGACCTTGGAGTGAGAATGTTAATATAAAGGGGTATCGAAGGTGAATATCTACAGATGGGGATGGAAGGGGACTTCAAAATAAAAAAAATGGACCACAACAGTGGTAAAATCGAGCGTTGAACATTATTGAGCCACACTAGTAATTGACTAAGTGCTTTCACCCTGTTCTTTCATGGGGTTCATCAGAGACATTTGTACATAAACTTTACAGGCTTGTGTACATTTGTTTATGCTGTGTATGCACTTAAGCTGTAAATTTTGTGCAGGTGCATCCGGGGAGTTCAAAATCAAATTGAAAATTTTTGAGGAGGTGTAGTGGACCTGTACTGATATCAGTTGCTATATCCATAGTGCTCCTGTATATATCTCTTCCAAGGTTACTGCTGTGTTGTTTTCTGGATTTACTTGCCTGTTGTGAGAAACAAGCGCGCGCGCATACACACACACACACACACACACACACACACACACACACACACACACACACACACACACACACCTCAGCTTCACTTTGGTTCACAGATTTTCTGTCTTTTGTTTATTTTTGATTTATTTCTCCAGTTCTTAAACTCTTTTTGCAAGGGTTTGTTGTCACCTTGGTGCTAAATTGCCTCAAGTGAAGGAAGTTTTGTCTGGAAACAGACTTTGACTTAATTACTAGTTATGCAAATCAGTTTTTTTTCTGATTTTTGTCTTATTAGTGTTTCCTATTTTAGTTTGGATTCATTGATTTTTAGTCAGCTAAGAGTCTGGTCACAGTTTCCTCTGATTCCTTTTTGGGATTGAACGTCTTGTTTTGTTTTTGTATAGTTAACATTGACTACTTCTTCAGCATGTGTCCTATTTATTATTATTATTTTATTTTTTCAGACCGGTTGTTTTGGCTCTTACTGTTACAGTGTTAGTTGTAAGGATTGCTTGGTATTTGTGCTTCCGGCTGGGTCTAGATTTTGGACCTGTTCCATACATTTACTTTTTGGCTGATTTCTTGTTCTTATTATTTTCTTTATTTTATATTTTGTTTTTTAGTACATTTCTCCATTTAGATTTGATTATGTTCATTTTTTGCCACCTGGTTTACCTGTCTTGTACTGTGTTTTTTGGTTTGCGCATGTGGTGACTTATTTTTGTTAACCTCACTGAATGCTGCCCCTAACTGACCTAGTGTAGCTGTACACGAAATAAAAAAACACCATTTTGTTACTCCACGCTGTTATGATGGGTGGGCCATGTGGAGAAAAAACTTTGTCCTGAGAATTTCAGCTGCAAAAGATGCTACTCCTTGTGGAGCCTGGCCTTTGCACAGTTCTCATCTGGACTGCCTTCTCCCTGTTCTGACCCTTCACAACTAACTGACCTATCCCTGCCTATCCTATGTATCATTGTCACTGCTGCCCTTATGGATGTGGTATCTCTCCATACAAACCTCAGAATTACCTTTGAGCACACTAATTGTGCTTGTGGCCACTGTGTCCTCAGGAAACCTACTTCTTGTCTTATTATCTTCACCAACTGTGGGATGGGAATGTGACATACGTCATTCTCCAGAGGTGCAACACAATACTCTCTGGCAGCCCCCAAGTCTACACTTCCTTGCCAGCGTGTACCTTATCTGTGGCCATCTCATACCCCCAACCCAGCCATCTAATTGTCAGCTGCTCCTCACCACTTGTCAGATCTCCTTTCTAGTCATCTCTGTAGTCTTTTCACATATGAATGCCCCAAAATCCACACCTTCCATTGTGCCTGATTTCTTGACTGTGTAAAAGAAGACTAATAATGTTAGGTATGTCATAGCAAATGGCTTCTCATATACCTTTTGTATCCATCCAAATTCCGTATACCCACCTTCTTGTTAATCTCAAGTGATATTCCTGACAACTGTGGGTGTGAAGCCTCCCCATCCTAAAACAGTGTTGGGTATATCTTTTATGATCGAGCCAACAGCCCTTAATTGTTCTCCTTAATATTGCCTTACTGGATGAGTGGTGTAACATTCTGATGGCAGAAAAACGGTGCCTGCATGTTACTCCTCAAACTTTGGTAATCAGGAATGTATTGTGCTACATTCCAGTTAGTGCTGGCTGGTTTCTGTAGCCATTCCCATTGCCACCTTGGATTTCTGGTCAGTTTATAGCCTGGCCACCTACATGCATACTTTCTTGCCTGTGACTCTCACATTTTGGGAGTGTAATGCTATTACACTGTCTCCTCTGTTATTTGTTTGTACCACTTCTGACCATCTAAATGTTCCACACAGGGCTGACAAGAAGCAGGCTCTACACAGTGTTGCTTCATATTTGTCATGGCACACATCTATGAGCTTGCCCCACAAGCTTTGCATTATGGTTATTCCTATAGGGTATCTTCTATCAGAGTTCCTTGAGCATCTCCTTACCCAGCCTTTTAGCATGTTTCTCACTTGGAAGGACTTTGTTGCATCCACCCACCCTATTGCATAGTGGAGCCAACTAAGAGCTGCTAGGTGAGTGACTGCTTTGCCCTTGCACCACCCAGCTTCCAGCATAACCATTATGTATGCCTTCAGCTGTTTAAGTGGCATGGGCCATGATGCTGTCCAACCTTGTGCAAGCCTAATATCTATAAAATGCTCTAAGCCCCTTTTGTAAACCTTCCTTTTATCTGCACTGAGGGAGTTAATTACTAGCTGCCATTCTTATAGTTCCACCACTCTCATAAATGTACTGGTACCTGCTCTGGTATTGACACAGCCTCCAAGGCCAGCCTCTTGAATCTACACCACTGTGAATGAAAAAGGGAATCAGCTAATGAGTTGTGTAGCCCCTGTACATGTTGAGCTCTGATTGTCACATTCCATTCCAAATAGCGGAGAGTACAGTGCCTCATCAATCTCCCCATAATACTTCTGCCATCCACCTGGTTGTTCAGTGTACACACCACCCTCATGTTGCCTGACCTAAGTTTGACTATTCTATAAGCTATGTAGTTGACCTACAATTCTAATGTCACTTCCACTGGAAAAGATTCTAATTCAGCTATTGGCACTCATTCTCTCACTCTCCTTGATGTCATCTGGCCATGTACTGCTGAACAATTTTTCTTTAAAATAAACTCGAAAACCTATTTCCCCAGCAGCATCTCTGAATAACTCTGTCACTTCTCAGTTATCTTTCTGTAACTATATCCCATTAAACTCTTGAATGAATCTCTGCTCTATTTCCAGGTCCCATTTTAAATCTGTCATAACCTTGTTTCTATGGTGTGGCTTTGTACACCCTACTGATTTTGGTGCCAACCTTCTCATGAATGATCTGCCTTATGGGATTACCTTCCATGCAAAATTCAGTAGTCCTGTCAATTCCTGTAATTCTTTTAGAGTGACCTTTTGTTTTGAGAACACCTGCTCCAAAGCCTTCTCTTTTGGCAATCAGTGTCAGTCATTATCACCAAGAATGGAATTCCGGTGCATGCCCTTCTTCCTTTTCTTCTGCCAAGGGCAGTCCTAATTCCCTGCATATATTCTTGAAGCACTTTACAGTTCATTGACACTGTTTTCTGTTTGCTTGTCCCATGAACAGAAAATCATCCGAGTAGTGAATTATATTCTCCTCCCCTGCCTTTTGTTTTGCAACACAGTAGAAGAATGTGATGAATTTCTTAAATGCTGCACAAGTTATTGAGAAGCCCGTGGGCTTGCACTTATCCATGCAATAATATCCCTCATACTGTATCCCAAGCCACTGTTGGTCCTTTGCATACATCTGCAAAAGGGGCTTCAATCTTTGCTTTTGCTAGCAAAGGCTCTCCCATTGACTGAACTTTACCTTGTGCCTCATCAAATGCTGAGTAGGAGACTGAAGTCTCCTTTTCATCAGTATACTTGTTCACTGATTCCCCTTGTGGATATAATAGGTGACAAGTTGAAATGTCCCTTGGTGCTTCTTTGGCACCACCCCTATTGTGAAGATTCTGAAGTGTCACCTTGGTAGTTTTTTGTGTGGACCTGCCATTCTCTGTATCCTTATTTCCTTGTTCAATTTCTCTTTAATTGTGTCTGGTATTTCTATGGCAGATTTTAAGTCTTTTACCTCACCCTTTTTGATCCCTCAGCTGTTATCCTAAATCTGTACATGAAATAATCCTGTAAAAAAGCTGCTGCTTGTCTGTCTGGGGAAAATGTCAGTTACTCACATAAAACATCCTTTTTTAAGGGGTCAGAAACATTCAGGTTGTTAGTATTTTGCTGGGTGGTTGGTTCTCCCACATGCCATGCAGTATTGCCAAAACTTGCAATTTGAGCCATTTTGGAATTGGTTAAGATGAATGCACCTACCTGTTCCTCCTTCGAACTTTCCTGGTTGAGACTCCTGCCTCCTGTAGACTAGTCTTCTTGGCTCATCAAATTGGAAAGGACTGCTTCACTGGGAAACCACAATCTTTTGGAACTGTACCACCCCCTGTTTTGAACCAACAGAACAGCCCAGATCAAACCAAGACCATGGTCTCTCTGGTCATGCCTATCTCATATGCATGTAATCCTATTGCATCTTAGCCATTTCTGCCCCCATGAGTAATCCTCATTGTTGTCATCCTGTTGAAGTGTGATCACATATATATTGCCTGTGGGGATTTCTTTCCCATTATATTTTTACATACATGGAAAAACAGACTGCCCAATTTTCCACGTTTTCTTTAGAAATGCTTTTCTTCTTTGATTTACTGCATGCCACACTGACTTCTCTTTTTCCCATTCCTTCTCTTCATCTTCCTTTTAATAAGGGAAAATGGCTACTAATTCACCATTGGTAATTTGTTGTTTAACTTGGTCTGCTAAATGAAAACCCAGTTGCTGGTTCAGGGTGGCTACACTGCAATACTGCTGTTGTTGTTGTTGCCATGGGGGCACTGGGCTAGCCTCCACCTGACAACTCCCTTCTCCCTGAGGCTGCTGCCTTGATGCTGACTCTTTTGCCTGACTTAAATGTCTTGAAATCTGATCTAGAATTGCTTTACTTTCTCTCTTCCCTATTTGCCCCCTTTTTCCATGCTGGACCTTGTGTTATTCTTGTGTATGTCATGTGACCATTGGTCAGTGGTCACCACTCCTGACATCTGCTTGCTCATATTTGGAACTCAGTTAACCTTGCTACTTGTCCCTGCGACTTCTAGCATGGACCCTTGCCCCCTGCTGGATTCTGTACTGTCTTCCTCTAGCCTAAGCTTGTCCCCAAGAATTGTGCTCGCAGATCCTCACGTTTTTTCATTTTTCTCACGTGCCTCTTTTTACTCTTTTTCTTTCTCTCTGCTCTGAACCCCTGTGAAGATGCACTATCTTGGTCAAAATATCTTTTTTGTAATAATCATTTAAGAAAACATTGCACTTCCTCTTCATCTTGACCCTTACCTTGCTCCAGCTCTACTGCCTGGTGATTACCACACTGTGCCCTGTTTTTTGTTCTTTGCCTCTTGCTGGGTATTCTTGCACTTTCTGTTGGGCCCTCTCCTGTTGCATTAGTCCCCCTTTGTTCTTCCGCTGAGTTGGTGTCTACTGCCAGACTAATGGGATTGGTATTCCTTAGTGACTGCTCCTGCATCATTTAATGCACCAGTTTTTACCACCAGTCATTCCTTTTTATGACTTATGACTGGGTTTAGCTGATCCTGTAATGCACATTCCATTGGCGAATCTTTGCTTGCTATCTGGAACAACAGTAGGTTCACTGACATTCCCTTAGCCCTTGCTTATGCAGTACCTTTGGTGACTGCCATCTGTCCATTAGTATTGTTTCCCCTCATTTAAATTAAAGATCCATTTTACGTCTTTGTTTTCCCCTTTTTTCCACTATACTCTACATGCCCCTAGCCTTCCAGATCTCTCCTAACACCTTTAACGGCATGCATCTATAGGCATCTCTAAATACCTATCCTTGCCTGCCCATATCTGAATCCTAGCAGATATCCATCTCTCCCTGTATCACATGTCACTCTAGCTATAACTGTGAATATATCTATCTAACAATGCCTGTACTGACAGCAGGAAGTCTATATATCCTTTTTGATAAATGTCTGAATAACTATATCTATATCTGTATATATATGGGTCTACTCACTTTAGTCGAGTAGCACATACTTTGACCTCGGAAATGTTGATCGCAAAAGGTCGACAAACTGAACGTCGACACTTACCTGTCTGTCTGCCAGATAAATATGCCTACATGGGTCTATATTAGATGCGTGACCGTTCCGATATTCGAATCATAGATGGTCGACATGATATGATCGAACGTCGGAAAGGCTGAAGGTGGGTGAAAGTCAATGGCTTTTCACACGCAGAATGTGAAATTTTCCCTTTCTGCACTGAAGTGCATTCTCGGAGTTGGTATATTTAAGTAGAAGCGGTAAGGTAATTTTTTATTTTATTATATAGTCGATGTTTCGAACTTCGCTCATATGAGTTCGCTCATGTGAGGTTCAAAGTTTTGAAACTTCGACTATATAATATAGACCCACCTACATGTGTATAAAGTATCTACTTCTCCTATCCTGCATATATATCTATAGCTATCTAGTTTTATATATATATATATATATATATATATATATATATATATATATATATATATATATATTTATATAAAGTTCTCTCTCTCTCTATATATATAAAAAATATAAACCTAACTATATAACAGTCCTATTAATTGTCACCTGCAACCATTCATTGCTTCTCTGCTTATCTTTTCTTAAACAAATAACACCAAACAATGTGAGAATATATATTTATATGCTGTAGCTGCTCTATTAACTTTTTTCTTTTTTTTTAATAAAATTTGGGCTAACATATCATGTCTGTTCCCTGCTTTGAAACTTGCACCTTCTGTTCCCCATTCAACTCGCACAACCACTGCAACTACTCTTACCTACATTAAACTCCTAAAAAGTGCCATAAATCCTTTGCACATACACACACACACACACACACACACACACACACACACACACACACACACACACACACACACACACACACACACACACACACACACAGTTTATTAGTGTATGGAAATCTTGCTTCTCGTGTGATTTATATGACTTACTCATGATTTAGCCCTGGTGAGGCCAGCTGCTACTATGCAGTATTTAGTCTGTAGATATTCACCATCCTGACAAGCTCATTTCTCGCTGCAGATGAAATGGGGACTGGGATCTAGAATTCTTCCTTGTCTGCTCCTCTCTACAGATTGTGGCTAGCCTAGAGAGAGGAGTCTAGCTCATTATACTCCCTACTTTCTTAGTTTTTTTTTTATTAGCTTTCCTCACCCACAGAACTTGCCCAATTCAGGTATCCCCTATAAACCCATAGTCACAGATTGTGAGTACTGGCATTGCTATCTTCCTTTTTATTTTTTTTAAACATAAACCTAGCCCAAACCAAGGCACATGACCAAGGTCCAGGGGTGTCTGGGCAGCAGCCTGTGCCCTGAATACCTCTCCAGGTGAAAAGAAAGCTATAGAGGGTAGGTAGGCCTGGTAGGGAAAACTGAAAATGGGGAAACTCACCTGACCAAGCAGACAAACCACTCTTAGACAGGAACCAGGGAAAACAAAACACATGTCGCCAGTGGGGGTGGAGCACATGTAAGCTGTACATACACACTGAGCCCCAGGAAACAACGAAAGGAGCAAACCAACAAACAGAAATAAAACCCAAATAAAGGCAATGGGAACCTAAAGACCTCCTCCGCCATCCCAAGTTAAAACCCAACAGATGCCTACCTGGAGATCCCACAGAGGCTCACTCCTGCTTATGGATGTGAAGAAAAAATTTGTAGCTAAGATTTGAAAATTGTCTCAGACTTTGGGCCTTTTACCCCCCCCACCCCAATTATTTTGTCCTTATTCTCTGTTTTTAAGCACATAAGTTGAGAGCAATGAATGTCCTTAAGTTTGTCCCTAGTTTTAGCTTGTTCATAAAATTTGTGGTTTTCTGGTCAGTAGAATAATTTACTATCACAGAATAATGGTAGATATTTAACTTTCTGACTTTATATTCTTCAGAAAAAAATAATGCTATGCAAATCCATTATACTAAAAAACTTTCCAGTGGTATAAGAATCTGTCCCTGATCTTGGACCTTTGTTTTTCAAATATTGTTCGCTTTGTCCCCAATTATTTTGATAATAAGTTGAGAGTGATTTTTTATGAGTTAGGCATCTGAGATAAATTAGCTGTGATTATTGGGGCTGTCTGTGCAGGGAAATGACTAACTGGTCTTCGTTCATTATTCTGGCTTTTCCAAATTTATGTGATTTGTGCGAAGCAACTATGAATACTTTAATGTGTGGCTACATTTTGTCTGTAGAGAAAATTACTAAATTCTCTTTTCTCATTACTCTGCCTTTGCAGAATTAATGTGATTTGTGTAAAGCAACATGGAATTCTTTAATATACAGGTGCTCTGTGTGTGGAACAAAGTTTAAATTTGTTATATGGGCATTGTTTTCTATGGTTTACTATCTTTATGTCAGACTGGACTCAGTCGAACGCTGCTTACATCGACCCATGTCCGCGAAAGTTGACATTGCCGAATCCCAACATTGCCGAATTACATCTCGAATGTGACCACGGGACGGGCTTTAACATGGGTCGAGATAGGGGTGAGATTTGTACTTCGGCAATGTCGGGTTCGACACTGTCACCATTTGACCCCCTGCTTTTTGTTGAAGTGGATTGTTTCAAAGCCACTTCAACATAATGATAGTAAAACATTTTCTATCACAATCAGATGTCTGAAGTGCTCACAGAAGTGACTGCAACTGCTGGGTGGAGGTGTGAGCTATCTGTGGATGAATGCAACTGACCCTTTTGTTATTTGCTCAGTTTTAACTTTAACTGATCTGACTTTGCAAGACTAATGTGCATTAATGTGAAGTAAGGGTGTATTTCCAAACCTATATCCTTTCTAAGTCTCCTTTCCTCTCTCAAGATTCACTGGAGATTGACCCACTTTAGAAACTAATGTGTATATTGTACATTACTCTCTGCTTAATTGTACATAGCACTGTGCTTGTTCACTGGGATGTATATACATATTTTTTTTGTAATTATTCTGAACTATTCTGTTATTGCTTACATTTTCTTTTTTTTTTTGTTTGGAAATGTTTTGTATTTTACCAGGACTGAGCCAGAAACTGGTCAGTATTGATCAGTGTACTACCCCAGTAAACAAATAGAAATAAATACATATGTACATAAATAAATAAGATAAAATGTTTTATTATTGTGACCATTGCTTATTTGTTTATTTATTTACTACAAATGTGATGTCCAAGGTATACACAGCAAAGTGGATGTAATTGATTGGTACAGAGACCATCTCTGGATACAAGTGATTTACCCTAACTGTTGTTTCATCCCTGTGGAACAGTAGTCACTCACCTTGTTTGGCAGGAATAGTGACTAACAATTTATTTGTTAAGGGAGTTTCCATCACAAGCAGTAGTATTACATACCATAAGTGGCTGTCTTAGGTGGTCTGGCTGAAGCAGGATGTGTATAAAAGTAACTGATCAATGGCACAGTGATGCAGTGAGTAGGCTTGCCATCTCACAATGCATAGCTCGGGTTGAGCTTTTGGCTATGGCTTCTTTTATGTAGAATCTGTATGGCCTTTTCATATCTGTGTATGGGGGTGTCCATGTGCTATAGATTCCTCCAACTACCCTCCTCCCCAAAGATGTGATGTAGATGAATTATTCCTCCAATTTGCTTGTTGGAAAATGCGCAGAGTGTGTGTGTGTGTGTGTATGTGTGTGTGTGTGTGTGTGTGTGTGTGTGTGTGTGTGTGTGTGTGTGCGCGCATGTGTGTTTGTAAAAATAATATCACAAATTTTTTATCTATTGAGTTGCTTAATATTGCTGGATACAAATATAGCTCTTCTGGGCAGAAGCAAAACATTTAGTAAATCATCATCTTTCAAAAATAAGGTATAAAATGCAGCACAACCAGATCTTCAGAGCATCTGCAGTCTGGCAGCTCCCCATACCCCAGGCTGTATATATTTAAAATGACAAAAGCTTAGTGGCTTCTGCCCTGAACTTCATGTAGTCTCAGCCCAAACCTGCTCAGAGGTGTGCACAGTAGGCCACTGTAGCTTGTGTGTGGGGAGTACTGGGGGCAATATAATCATTAGTGCTTTAGTTTACATTACAATCAAACAATTGAGGTGTGCACAGAATGTCACTATAGTTAGTGTTGGGGTTGTGTTCAGTGTGGTCATTATTTCTTTAACTTTCCTGACAAACCTCAGAGGTGTGCACAGATAGTCACCATAGCTTGTTTACAGCTTAATATACTGTGTAGGAGCAAGAAGTTGGGGATACATTGCTGTGCTCATTATTTTTTTCATTTTTTTCACAATCAAACATCGGACTCATGCACAGGTGGTTGGAATAAGAAGTCATGCTGTCACACATTTCTGATAGCAACAGGTTAAAATATGTTACTATTTGTTCTGTTAGTTTTGTACCAGTCTGACATCAGTAGGGGCAAGGAGGCATGTTGTGTATATGCCTGACAGCAGCCACTTGAAATATATGACTGTGGCCATTTGTGTCTTCATTCCAATCTAACAACAAAGGGATACACAGATGACTATATATTCTTGAGGGGTAAAGAGGCCGCTAATTCCCAGATATGATGTATATATCCTTGCAAGGATTTGTCTTCTCAGTTTATGAACTGTTATTTTGTCAGGCACAACTTATTCCTTCACTGAAAGAAAAGAATATGAGACTGAATATCTTTACTTGATCATGTTGTTTGTTTAGGCCATCACTGAATCAAAAGGTTGGAAAATAGCTATAAAATGCACCTCACAGCATATAGCTTTTTGTGGAAGGGGGTCTAGCAGCTCCTAGATCCTTAGCTTAATTTTATTATTATTATTATTATTATTATTATTATTATTATTATTATTATTATGCAGTTATTACAGTGCACTTTTGCACAGTTGGGATGTGTCAAAACTATGCAGGAAAAAATACAAAGCTGAAGCGTAAGACTGAATTTCTTTCATTGGTCTTGTTTTTTGTTCACAGCATTGCTGGAAAAAAAATTCTAAAAGTCACCTTAGAACATCAAAAACCCCATGACTTCTGGGGCCTACAAACCCCCAGATCATCATCTTAAATTGTGTTATTTCCTTCAGATTTATTAGAATGCAGCCTGGCCCATTTAAGGTGAATTGAAAGGATGCAGGGAAAAATCTGAAGACTTAGACAAAATGCGGGTGAGGAAAAGGTGGAAAAAACATAAGATGGATGATGTAGGGAGGTCATGATGGAGGAGTCAAGGGGTGTGGCAAAGGAAGATGCGTGTGGACAGAAGCAATGGCCAATGGTGGGATGCCTTGGAGATCTTGGCTTAGGGAATTATTTCACCTAAGGCCAGACTTGAGACTAACAGCTAATATTAGGGTTCTAAACCTCCCTTCATGCTATTTAGGATGTTCTCAACACTGCACTGTCTAGGATACATCAGAGTCATGTCACTACAGTGCTGCATTACATCAGATCACTAATTTGCTGCAACAGCTTATGGGTTGAGTCCATCACAGTGGTGTGGCAGAGCGGGAGAGAGAGAGAGAGAGAGAGACACACACACACACACACACACACACACACACACACACACACACACACACACACACACACACACACACACACACACACACACACACACACACACACACACGCACACACACGCGCACACACACACACACACACACACACACACACACACACACACACACACACACACACACACACACACACTCATGCACACACCAGGACAAATATCTTCCCACTTCAATACTTTACTTAGTCATCCCATAGGGAAATGCTCCAGGCATCCCTAATGCTTTTCCAACTCTCTTTTTTGTGTATTATTTCTGTGTCTTGTAGCACAACCCTTAATATTCCACTACTGTTTCTGCTTCCCTGTCTGCATGCTATTTATGTGCGGCTCTGCTAGACTACTGTGGAAATGATGTGAGCAGTACTTTGTTTTGTGAATGTTACTGTGACCTTGTCACATGTCCCTCTAGCATGTGCTATACAGGCTGACACCAGCAAGTATGTAGCTGTTCGCCTGGCACATTACTTAACTTTTTGTGCAGACATGTTTCATGTCTTGTCTTAAGCTATTTTTTATTGTGGCATGCCATGTTTTAACCTTCTTTCCTGTCCCTTATACCAGCCTACAGGTTGTTAGCTGTTGCATAAAAACAGCTCTCTCTCACTTCGCAAAGTACTATGTTTCTATTCTTTGTTGTCCATTAATGTGCCTGAAATCCCTGGTTAGCATCTGCACAGTGGGTTTGTCTTCAGTTTTTACCAGTTTGCTCACCATGTTGTGCATCAAACCCAGCTGCATATATTGCTGCACTAATTCCATTTACTGTGTTATATTATGCTCCCAGTGAGTTCCTTTTTGTGTTTCTATCATATTAGCTCCATTTTTGCAGTTTATAACATTATTTTCCAAATAAATGCATTTTCTCTAGTATATCATATCACCTATTCTGGTGAGTGTTATATATGTCTGCATATAATATCCTCACAGCATGTCACATTATAGCATAAAGCAGTGCTGTAGAAGGCATACCTTTTAATCTATTTGGCATTCTTTTCATTTCCATACTTTTTAATTTTAAGATTTATTTTTGGGCTGTAAGTTTATTATTCTATTATTTTGTCATCTAGCATTTGAATTCCAGATTTGGGCATTTATTTTTTACTTCATTTCTAGACAAAACATAATTATTTTGTGAAACAGCAACTTTTTTAGACTTTCTCATTTTTCCTGTTTTGGTATGGCTAATACAATGACTATAAGAAACATCTCTTATAGTAGGGCATTTCCAAATATATATATAAAATATATTTTCCAGTTTATTGTGCAAGATTGTATAAAATATGTAGCTAACATATGTTTGTAAGCAGTCATAGTGTTTTTCTGGTGTGCTCTGTTTTACAAGTGTTTTGTATCAAGTGCACTATATAAGTAATACATTTGCCTTATTTTTACAGTTTAGTATTAGAGAAGTTCTGCAGAAGATAGTTTTACTGAACACTTCCCTATCAGTGTAATACTCGCTCTTAGGGACAGATTGAAGCAAAGGTTTACTATATCTCTGGCTAATGAGGGTAGGATTCACCAACATGTTTTGTAATTCACAAGAAAGCCTGCACTTTGCATAAGCTGAAATGCATGTTTGTAATGCAGAGATGAAATGTTTTGATCACAAACTCATTCTACTGGACATTTGCAGCACTGGTTGCATTAGCTGACACATTCAAATTGCTTCTTTGCTGAGGTATTGGGAGATTCATGTAAAGAATTGCTGGAGGCACATAAGGAACAGATGCACACCAAAAAGCTTGCAATGAACAATGTATATCTGGCCCTGTAGCACACACATAGGCACAGGTGTTTCTCAGGGTGGGGCATCTTGTATAGTCAGGACATCATGAGGACCAAAGGTGAAAAGGGCTGTCTAGCACTACACTACATAAAGTAAGATATGACAGCTGTCACCTACACCCGAACTCTACTCTCTTAGAGAAACCAAGCGGCAAACTGGCAGCTCAAATGAGAAATTCCTGAGACAGAGATATATCTCAAAAGCAAAATACAACAAATATCATCACTCTTAAGGATCCGATAGACTTCAAAGGACTTTACTATAAAATAATATAAAATATTTGGAAAACATCAGTCCTGTTGGAGTAATGAGGCCTTAGCAACTTATGCACTATGTATCATACTTGCTCTACTCCAATAACATCTGATAGGAGTAATGAGGCCTTAGCAACATATGCGCTATGTATCATACTTGCCCTACTCCTGTAACATCTGATAGGAGTAATGAGGTCTTAGCAACATATACGCTAAGTATCATACTTGCTCTACTCCAGTAACATCTGATAGGAGTAATGAGGCCTTAGCAACATATGCGCTATGTATCATACTTGCCCTACTCCAGTAACATCTGATAGGAGTAATGAGGCCTTAGCAACATATACGCTATGTATCATACTTGCTCTACTCCAGTAACATCTGATAGGAGTAATGAAGCCTTAGCAACATATGCGCTATGTATCATACTTGCCCTACTCCAGTAACATCTGATAGGAGTAATGAGGCCTTAGCAACATATACGCTATGTATCATACTTGCTCTACTCCAGTAACATCTGATAGGAGTAATGAGGCCTTAGCAACATATGCGCTATGTATCATACTTGCCCTACTCCAGTAACATCTGATAGGAGTAATGAGGCCTTAGCAACATATACACTATGTATCACACTTGCCCTACTCCAGTAACATCTGATAGGAGTAATGAGGCCTTAGCAACATATACGCTATGTATCATACTTGCCCTACTCCAGTAACATCTGAATGTAAGGTGTGACATTTTCATGACTCACTTCTTGTTAAGTTACAGCACGCAGAAAGGATTGTCTGTGCTAATGTAGGAAATGTAAGGAAGGGAGTTGGGGAGGGGTAACATGTAACTGAACAGATATCAGGGGATCTAAGCTTCAGGGGGAGTGGAAGAGCAGTAAAAATAAATGAAACAAGTGTCATGCACCAAAATGTGAGGGGGGTAGGTAAAAGAGTTTCAACCTATTATGTGGTATGGGATACATAGCAATTGAGAGAGAGACAAAAGGTTTATTGTAACAATAATACTTGGGACATGACACATAAAAAGGGGGGAGGTTGGATGGGGTTATTTATGTACACAGAGATGCCACAGATTAAATAAAAAGGCGTTGATTTCCCAAAAATGTAGCACAGCAGAGTAAACTAGAAAGTAAAAGGTAGGAAACATTCTTATCGCTCAGCAGATTGCCCTCTGACCTTATTACATATTCACACTAGCAAAGCTGGCCAGGAGGCATCGAGGATGCCTTTTACTACATACTTTTCAACTTTTATATCCAGAGTTATGAAACAAAGTGGGGAAATCTCCAAACAGCCCCACATTTTTAAATGCTGGTGCTATTAACTTATAACTTTCAAAACTTATTTTCAGTTTTAGGAGGGATGGAACAAGGGTTTGAGAACAAATTAGTAGCATCCCTCCAAAATGCGTACAGCTGAAAGGTATGTTTGACTATGTCTGCAGGGCTAAATGCTCTTTTCTTTGTGGAGTGCTACAGAACCTAATCCTTTTAGGATATGGACAGCAAGTTGCTAACCTGTTCTGAATGGTTTGGCACTTTTCATGAATACTAGGGTCATCCCTTCATCATTAGCCCTGCATGCATTGCCACAGAAATGCTCCCACTAGGTGCAATTATAGCAAATCAAAGCTAGTTTATTACATGGCAGAAAAATTCAAAAGATGCCCTGGGTCTAAGCTTGTGCTGTAAAAAAGCATCATTGTCAAGCATTGCTGATTTCCTACACGGAGCAGAGCACAGTTTATCTAGTAATGTTTCTGAAAGCATTGCCATGATAGTTAAATAGGGCTGAAGGTACTTTGTGTAAATGTAATCCTCAGATTTACATTTAAATCCCTGCTACAATATGGCTTGGCTCATCAAAATCAGTTGCAGTGCTTGGGGAGGGGCATAAGTGAGGTCACTAGATATATCTGTTGTTATGGAAGTTATTTGTTTCAGGGTCTCTCAGTACCTCAAGGGAATGACAAATCCAAAGAAGTATATTCTGTTGAGGTAAAAAAAAAAAAACTGACAGCTGGCTACATTTTTCTGTGTAAGTCAAATGAAATTGCATTCAGTTACTGCAGTGAAATTGCTTCAGTTTTCTTGTCACCTCAGTACTGGTAACTGCATATGCAACAGAGTAAGTTGTGTTGTATAACAGATTTAATTTCTAGCAGGGACTGGACTTTCACAGTACGTAGCTTTGCACTGTTCCCTTGATACCTCAGGAAGAATGCTGTCAACCAGACTATTAAAAGGACAATGGAAAATGTGATAAACATCTGGGTCACAGAAGGCAACAAACACTAGTCAAAGGATTTTTAAAGCAAATGTTACGTAAACAACATATCTGGCAAAACAAAGTTAGTGATTTGCCCAAGTTTACGGTTCATAGACTTAGCCAGCATATTAACATAATTCACATTCTAAGTAACATGGCCAATACAACAGGAAATACAAGCAGCAGTTTGGGAATGGGTGGTAACAGATCTACTGTAAGGGGTTTGTTTTTTTTTTTTCATACTGTCTCTATATTGCCTCCATGTGGACAATATGAATAAAAAGGTGGCCATTTTCACAGAAACTGAGGCAATGATCTACAGACTCTGTTTACAAATAAATACTGTGCATGCATCATGCTCATATGCTAGGGTTTATGGGGATGTATTATCTGAATTTATATAGTACTCTGTTTCTGGGCAGTATTTTGAAATACTGGAAAGCTGTTTCTTTCTTTTATTAAAGTTCTTTTAAACTCTGGAATGGCTCAGCGAGTAGCATACTTCCCTTTGGTGCTGGGAAGATCAGAAAGCAAAGGGTTTTAGTCCCACGCCAGGCACCAGACTCATGTCCTGATACTGACAATATACTGTTGCATACATTGAGGTCCTATCTGCTTTTAAGTGCTACCTGTAAAAGATCCCATGGCATTTGGCAAAAATAAGAGTGCTAGTGTTTCTCCGAGGCATTTTCAACCAGATATACAGCTAGTCAGTATGAGGACCACTTCAGGCCTTCTCTGAAAATAACCCATTGACCCTGTTGGAATAATCTGCTCAATAAAAGAAAATACATAAACACTGCAGGACTAGCCAAACAATATATGTACATAAGAGTTCAGCCATATTTAATAATAAAATGTTGCAATCAATGTATATCTTTGTTAAGTGTTTTTTCAGTCTCATACACGGGTTTACCATTTAGACACTGCTGGGGCCATGCCATGTACTCCTTATTACTGTGGTAAGAGGTGTTTGTGACATGGCCATCATTCAGTTAGCCATGAAGTGCTTTTCGTTTTTTGTTCCTCATCCATTCCCTGACAAATGTAAGCACCTGTTACACCTTCTGCTGTGAGTGTGCATGTTCCTTCACATGCCCCATGAAGGCTATCCTGCAAAAACAGCTTGTCAGAGCTAAGTTAACATCCCTGTCATATATGCTTCATGCTGTACATCTTGTCAACAGTAAGGGTCAGTAATGAAATGGGCCAGACCATCTTCTACCACCCTCCCTGGAGTCTCATTGACTCCTCCAGTGCCTGATTTGCTATTTGATCCTGGGTTATCTGGGTCACAGTCTGGGTTACAGTGATGCAGAACAGGGAACATATGGTATGTTGTTTTGTTTACATAGAAACACTAGGTTGTTACCTAGCTACAGTGCTTATCAAATGCCTAACAACAGAATATGAAAAGAAGGAAGGTGCTAATAGTTACCAAGTATGTGCCTGATTTCATATGCAGCTTCACAGACATACCCACTGCATGCCCAATGCATAATGCCAGTTTTCAATTCTACTGGTCTTGAATTACATTACTGTATCAAGCTGTAATGATTTACTCCAGTGATAGAATTATTTTGTCCTGTGCGATAGGCCTAAAGTGTTTTTGCTACTGAAATGAGTAAGAGAACCAGTAACCATCCTTAGGATGTAACATTAAATAGCCCCATCTGCATGAGCTGATGTTAGCTCAAGTGGATATAAAGGATCCCACAGCATTCATAAAAAAAGAGTAGGGGAAATTTCACCGCGTTACTGCCAAATTTTTCCTAGCAGTATAAATGCCACCTTGGATCTCACCTGAAAAGAGTCTGCAAGCCAAGTGCAACTAACCCAGTCAGGAAAGGATAAATAAATAACTAAATAACTAAATACAGTGCAGTCCCTTTCAAGTCACTGCTTACTAGGTGACAACTTCATCATCATCACTGTCTGCACTATTGAGCCTTCCATGCGGCTGTTGCACATATGTCACCACCCCCTACTGATGCCATATTTCCATATTGACCATTTAGAGTCCTAAAAACATATGGAATCACAAAGCTTACCATTCTCTTTAACATAATTAGTGAAGTATCAGAGTGAGTTTATTTTAAAAAAGTGTACTGCGGGTCCTCAGTTGTGGCAGGAATTAATAGATCTGGGGAAGCAGATCATAGTGACTAGCTGTTTTTCTTGTGCTATAGCATTATGCTTTGGCTATATTGCAGTGTTTCACTAGAAATTTACTTCGTGTGTTTATTATTACTGCTCACTTGTTTGAATATTCATTACTCATGACCACAGTATGTTTTTTTCAGATGTCGTATGGCATTTAACTACTGCATTTTTATTGGATTATTCTAGTTGCTATTACCATTATTATATGATTTGCTTTTTGCCTTGATTTGTTTCAGTTGCTCTACATTTTAAAATAGAAATGGGAGCCCTGCTGTTTGCCCCAGGCACAGAATGTCAAACCTGAAAAGCGCTGGCATCCTATACTCTTGGCTAGACTTTGAGAAGTGTGAGTTAGGTGAATGTTGTATTGTCCTTATCTCCCTCTTCTCTGAGTTTGTACTACCTGGGAGTTTTATGTGTGTGTGTGTGTGTGTGTGTGTGTGTGTGTGTGTGTGTGTGTGTGTGTGTGTTTGTGTGTGTGTGGGCATGTGCTATACAGGTTATTGGTGTAAGCATTTTATCTCATGGTGAAACAGTGATATTTTCTGCCACTGGTACAGTTCATCAGATTATGCAATGGTCAAAGTTCATTATATTGATCATTGCATAATTCTAGAGTTTTTGACCTTTTTTGAGTTTGTGCAACTCTGGAGTTAGTATATTTAATTTCCAGGAGTATGGGGGCGGATATGTTTTTTGTTTTACTTTTCATAATCACAAATGTAACCTATTGGTTTTCATTTGTGATTATTTTTTTCGCAATGATTTTAGTGGAGATTAATGGTAATCACCAGTGTGTTTGTTCCTTGTTTTGTGTTTCAATCAAACGTACGAGTGATTATTCAATATAAACTAATATATATGTGTATATATATATATATATATATATATATATATATATATATATATATATATATATATATATATATATACATATATGACTGAGACAGAGCAGGTGGTGTGGGGGCTTGCCCCCACGTCAGGGAGATACAGGGGATCTCCCTGCAAAACATTTTTTTTTTGCATTTTATGGCCTTTAGAGAGTGTCATTGTTTTGACTAGTGACCTCCCAAGGGTTTAGATATTTTGAGTTTGAATAATCATTTGTTGATTAAATAAGAAATGAGTACTCATAGTGGACCCTCTTAAAATGGTGAGCTACCAGCTCCTTATTGTGCATTTGGAGAAAAATTTGTTTCACAGTGATCAATACATTCTGAGGTATATTTATACTGCTGCTAATGTATACTACCTGGGTGTGCTTTACATAGTATAACTTCTGCAGTACTGTACTATGTTAGTCTTGTGGAATTTAGCTGACACAAACAATCTAAAGTCATCATTTATTACTAATCATTGAAATGATTGTTTGCCTATTCATCCACAGAGGTGATATTGTTAGGAAATGAACACCTATTATGATGTCTGTGCCTTCATTGTTTGTTTTAGTAGGCAAGGCTTTGTAGGTGTTCTGCCATGGGTGCCGGAACCATAGATCTGGGGGGAGGAGAGCCCCCCATTTTTACAGCTGCAAGACCTGTTGAGAAAAACGAATGAAGTGGAGTTTTCATGCTAACCTGGATTCATGTGGGGAAGTTAAACTAACTAAACTAGCTGTTCTTGTTCTCTTATTGCTCTGTGTCACAGGAGTTATGCCACCGCTGTTCTGTTGGAGCTGCCAGAGTCATGCCGGTAAGGAGAGTTTTGTTCTATTATTTGCAGGAGTTATGCTGCTCCCATGCGCGCTTGCGTGTGTGTGTGTGTGCATGTGTGTAAAATGCCCCAGTTAGGTATACCTGGTGGTTAGTGTTACTCAGGCTCAAAAAAGAGCCTGAATTCTCTACCCATACCACCACTTGTGATTCAGGGAGCTGAGTCCATAGCTCTCCACTGTCCACATTTTCACTGAATATTTGGCTCATGCTTTTGGGCTGTTTCTTTTAAAATGTGTTTTTCTGGCAAATCAGTGAGAACTGAATTCACTAAATAATGATATCTCTTTAAGTTTCAGTCTTCCTGTCTTTCAGGAAACACATGGTAACATAAAACATTTTATTTTAACAACTTTCTAAGATTATATAAGCAATATTTAAAATGTATCCCTGGTTTTGGGCCTTTGCCCCCCCCCCCAATAAATTTTGTTTTTTCCAGATTTCTTGCGCTTTGAAGTTGAGAGATTTAGTTGATCATCAAGTGGATTTTACAAGGAGCTGAGAGCATCAGGGAAAGAGAAGTTTAATGCTACTTATGCTAAGTTGTTTACATTGTTAGTAGAACAACCGGTAGTATACTTGCTTTTGATGCAGAAGGCTTGGGTACTACTTCCACACTATGCAGTTGGATCGCTGATACTGTACTGTGTTGTACTTTAATGGGAGTGGATGCTGCAGTCCTATGAATGTCCTCCTTTGGAGAAGTTGCTTAGTAACTATTTATTTATTTATTTATTTATTTATTTATTTACATTTGTTAACCGGGAGAGTCCGACTGGACACAGGTCTGTTTTCAGCGGAGGCCCGGGGAGAAAAGTTCCACATTAAGTATTATTTGCATTATGAACCTGTTATCAGTTTGCCATTCATTCTCCATTGCAAAATTAGTAGCTTATCATTTTTTAATGTAGCACAGGCAATTTATTCTTCAAGGGCAACAGGCCCTATATTTGTAGATGAAACAATGAAATATAAAGTTGTTTGCTAGCAGCAACCTCTTCATTAGTTACAGATCCCTTTAATGTGGAATTATTTAGATGACTTACTTCTGCAGAGATTTTGCATATTTACTGATATTGATGGATTGTAATGACAGAAGTTTGAGTGGCCTTTTATGGTTGAAATTTTCTGAAATGGGTAGTTTTGTCATTATTGGTTCATACATTTTGTTTCATTGCTCACTAGAAGACTGTTCCAAACTACAAATTTAAAACACATTCTAATAAGTGATGCTGTATTATACAAAAAACATAATTTAATACAATTAGGTTAATGCAATCAGGAAGGTGAATCAAAGAACATATACATGTATGCTTGCTCACAGGATGCAGGAGATCAAAATAGGGGAAGAGACCAGTCACCAATGGTGTCTCCCAGGGTTCGTTGCTGAGACTTTTTCTGTTCAGCATATACATCCCAAAAGCAAAAGGAAATACCAAAGGGCTTTGGCAGACTAAGTTTGAGATGACTGCAAGCTAGGAGCAGTTATTAAATCCCCAAATGACTTAGCCATCATGCAGGAAGGTTTGTCCCAAACAATAACTGGTGCCAGAATCATGAATTTAAACTAAACTCCAAGAAATATATTATCATATCCTTTGGGAAGTCATCTACTCCAGGGAACTGCCAAATTGACAATGCCCCCTGAGAAGTGACCCAGTTGTTTGGCATTTGGAGAACTTGTATGTACTTGTATGTACAGTGACCTAACTTTTGACCAACATGCACCCAGAGTCATAAGAAAGTCTTTCTATATTGCACAGCTTATAAACAAATTGATTGTGACCAGATCTAGAGATGTTATTGTCCAACTTTACAAAGCCCTCATTAGGTCAATCATTTTGTATATTGTCCACTTTGGCATGTATCTGTCTAGACCCATGCACCAAGTAGAATGCCCCACAGAGTTACCGTGCTAAAAAGATACAAGTCCTAAACAGTAGGTCTTACATGGACCACCTCAAAGATTTATCACTATACTCAATATCCTACAGAGTGCTTAGAGGTGACATGTCTGGCATACAAGGCATCCTCTGACCTAATACAGATAGACCAACTGAACATCAGCAAGTCAAATGACATCAGAATTACTCAGTCCAGGTATCTAAACTGAATGCTGTGAAGAGATGGATATATATCCAAAACAGACTATCCATTCAAGTAAAACAAAGCTCATCCCTGTCCAGATTCAAATGCAACTTGGATCTAAGAAGAAAATGTACTCCAGAATTACCCCTCGTACCACTAATGGCTAGAGCAGTTCCTAAACGCTGTATCCCTTACATGGGTCCACTGAAATTATCTACAGTGTGATCACATGTATTCTCACTAGGGCTAATATACAATTATCAGCCATGGGATAGGTAAGACCAATCAGGAAATGTTAATTCAAGCACCCAAATGGAAATTGGCTAAGCTTAAAATGTCCTCCAAGTGAACCTATGTCGTGGTAGGAAATAATTAAAAAAAAATTGCCCTTTTTAAATCACTAAGTGTCCCCCCAATTTTCAACAGCTTCTGGCGCCTCTGTGTTCTGCATATGAACAGTCAATTTTCAGTGTCAGCTGCAGATTTGGTGCACAGGAGTAACTGAGTAGTGAATCCACTTATATTGCCTGGTATTGTAGCTTAACAGCTAAATAAATGTTTACACTGTGATGAGGTTTGCTATAGGATAGATGTTCCCCAAAGTCAGGTTCCACCTTATCTTAATTCTGCTTGGTGCCCTATACAAGTGAAGTATACAAGATGTCAGTGTGAGGAGGAAGTCTTAAGTAGGATAAAATTAAAGAGCTGATTGCTTTCAGTGAATGAAGACAGGGCCCAGTTTTGTCTCTTCAGATCTACCCATTAAAGAAAATCACTACAATAACACATAGTGTTTTACACCATTTCTTAAGACTTCTATTTCTGTTTTTATTACACTTGTAAACACCTTCTTAACTTGTTGGCACATTACCCACTAAACTTTAGTTTAGTTTATATTGTGCATTTAGATAGTCAGCAGTCATTCACATATATTTAGGCATTTTAAATGAGAATCTTTTTTTTCACATTACTGCTTACTGGGTTGAGAGTCTTAGATTTTATCTTCTTGTTTGACAAATATTTGACTGTTTGTGCACCGCAGGAACAGACACACAATAATAAAAAGCTTAAAATGACCAACCTAAATGTGCTTATCATTTAAATATGTCTTTTTTGAGTCCAGTGATGGGCTTAAGCATCCAACATTCCAATTGTAAACAATGTATTTCTTTCCAAAATCCAGGGACGTGGAGTAAAAATTAGAAGAGGTATTCTCCTGTTAGTGTGAAGAAAATACCATGTTTGCTAACTGTAACCTCACTAAACTACACAGATCAGGATCTAAATTGACAGTTTTGTGAGCACCTGCTATATAAGATGACTGCTGGACTGTTTTATGCCTCTTAAATAAATTATCATTAGCCCAGTTAAGTATGACAATAATCAGACATAGCAGACTGGGGGACATTCTTAGACTGGTTTCTCATGACTTTCCTAAAAGATTTACTTTACCAATTAATGTGCAAACAATTCTTAGCAATTATGGCAGAGTCAATGCAACTTTGCTTCAAAAAAAAAAAAAAATGACACAGACCACTATCATACCTCATTTTTTAAATACATTTCTCTCCCTATTTTCAGAACTATCATTTACTGATAAGAGCTATATTGTTGTGCAAACAGACTACGGCACACTTTCTTAGAACTATCTTTGCATTGCAAAAGTGCACCCCTAACAAATGCAAAAGACTAAAAGGACAGCCCAATATGTGCTTGTTGGCTTACTGAACTTAATGAAGCCTTAGCTCAACAGAAAAAGGCTTGTCGAAAATGTAAGTTTTCTCATTATCAGCAGGCTTGGTTTAAGTAAAGATCTTCCTAATAAAGACAAAAGTCTGTCTTGTTGGAAAAAGACAAGCTATGCTTCTTAGGATGTCTGACTTTTTGGTAAAAAATCAATAATGTTGCAGGAAGATCCAGAGATAGTGCTACAGCTGAATGACCAAATAGTATTCTCAGATATACCAGTACTTAAACTTTTGTTATTTTTTTTTAAGAAGTTAGATCATGTGCTGAGTGTATGCATCCACTCACCAGGCTCCTCATTGGAGAACCTCTTGGATTTTTTTCCCAGCTTTAGCTTTCAACTACTAATGCTGAAAGAGATAAACCGGCATGACAAGAGCAGCTGGCTGAGGACACCCATTTCATTAGGGCATGACATACATTTATCAGCATATTGCCTTTCCACATCATTAACAATTCCCTTTTCCTTGGATTCCTTGATGGAGTTGTGAAAATTTCATCAGTTATCCCTCTTCCTAAACAGGATTCAAAAATATCAACTTCAATTTTTTTTACCAATCATCCTAGTAACTCCCTTGTCACAGACTCTTGAAAAATCTATGTCCTTAACAAGTGGGACTCTGACTTGAAGGCTATGGCCTGCTTTTAAAGTAACAACATGTTTTTTTTTTTTGTAAAGAACATAGTACCACAGCATTTCTGTTATCTGTCACAAACTTCATTAATAAAGCTTTTGAGGATGAGCAAGTTAGTAGGCTTTTCTTCATCAATCTTATTAACACATTCTTTTTATTTGATAAGCACCCTAGCCTTCTTGAAGAAATACCTGCTCATAAAAGTATTCTTCTGTATATCGGTGACATGGTTATCTGTCTCTTGGCAACACTGATAAAGTCATTAGAAATTCCCTTGTGCATGATTTATCAGAAGCTGTTAACTACTTCACATACTGTGGTTGTTCTTCAATAAAATTAAAGCTATGCTATTTGACAGCAAGAAGGTAGAAGCATTATCTACATCAGGTCCTCTCTGGAAAAAGACTGCGCACCCAGTGAAGGATAATGCTGGGGTAAACCCTAAATGTGCTGACCATGAATAAAATGTAATAGCAAGTAGTACCTTTTCTCTATCTGGTGGCTTTATTGAAACAGACGCTGTGTGTAAATACCTTAAGGTATGGCTGGGTCCATCGCTACTATTTGAAAAAAATCATGCTGCAGAATGACCAGTCCTTTAAGAAACATTGCCAGAATAGACTGACTTCATGGTGCAGGGGGCTGAAGTCCAGACTATGATCCAGGACAATGACCTGGGACTGAGTAGCAGGTCTGGTCACTGGAGGAACTGGCTGTGGAGGACGCAGATTGAGATGTGGATGACAACATTTGTTCCCTGGGTGGACAGTGTAGGTTTTTGCCTCTGAGAGGACATCTTGTAGTGGAGGCTAGGGATGACATTCTTGAGGTTGTGTATATCATTAATAATAGAAGGACCAGGCAGACACTCATTGGTTGTACAGATAGCAACATGCTGGGACATTTTCAAGGAGTTGTTACATGTTCACCTCCTGGGGGTAAATCTCTACTAATCATCCAAGGTCCAGGTCCTCTGCATATGTAAAAAAAATCCTACCTACCTCTTGGCTGTTTTATGATACTTCTACACCAACTGTTGCCTTCCATGAAAAAGTGAATGGACTATGTGGGAGGGAATCATGGATGATGAATAGTGGTGGTATTTTCAGTTTGTCATCTCCATTGGAACAGAGGCACAAAGCTGTGATTATGATCAGATGACCTGGATTCATTTGGTGGTCCTGTGCTTGAGAAGACTACCAGGAAAGCATGGAAGTGAGCGGAGAGCTTATACCATCTATTTGTCTATAGGAAGGGAGATAGTCTGGTGTGTTATGACTCTGACTCTCCCAGCAAGGTGAAAGTGCTGTCCTCAGTACAGAGGGCATGTACTTGTATTTGACAAGCTGCAATACAAATTAGCCTTCCAGGGGCAAGTGTGGGAACATGCATGGATGGCAATTTTGGTGCAGGACTTAACAGACCCACATGGGGTGAGTGCACATGTTAACTGAAGGAAATAGTGACTTATGCCATTAAAGAAAAATTCTGATGGCTGCCTGGATGATGGCCTCCCACGACTGGCTCTCATCCTAAACATAACACAGACCAGTTGACTGCAGAAGGACAGATATTTGGTAGACAACAGGGATTTAAAAAAAAGGAAAGAAAAGAAAAGCTTTTTTTCTAATTACACCAGAGTGTCCTGAGCATATTACCTTTATAAATTTCTCAATGCCTTATTATAGGGCCATTTGCAAATAAACTCAGGATTAATTTATATAAAAATGTAATATGGCAATACGTCACAGTGATAACTTAATCTGGAACACAAAGTTTTAAAGGAACATATCTCACTGGAATTTTCATTCTGGTGCTGTTCTGTGGAGTAACTCTCATCACACTGATGACCTAGGCATACAAGAGCTTCCTTTTCTGTTATAATTACCTTGTGCCTGTAATGATTGTTACATGCATATTGTTTATTATTTGCAGTTTGTTCATGCTTATTCTTAGTATATATATGTATAGAACAGTTACATTATATGCTGTTGTCTTATTGTAACTAGGTTGATAAACAGCCCTTACAGTCATGTATGCTTACCTCTCACATAAAATAAAATAAAATTAGTGTCTCATAGGTCAGAAAGAGAAGGGAACGGTAGCAGACTAGTCCAGCCTTATGTGTAATGGGCCCCTAGGCAAATAACTTTAAGGCACCCCCTAAATGCCCATTAATTCCTCTCATACCCCATAGCTTCCCCAGACTTCATAACCTGCACCAGCTCCCTCACAGCAAAACCATTTCACCCCTAGCAGTGCTCCCATGTCCCATGTGTTTACCCTTAAGCTGGGCTCACCAAACAAACCATGTTACTTCTTTCTTGTTTTTTCTTACTTTGTCTTACTCTTCAAGTTTTTTCCTAACCCTCTCAAAACATCCTAAATGGCCAAGACAACACTGTAAAGGCAGAGGAGATAACTGAATTAAGCTGGAGATCTGGGAACCACTATGCCTCCAGACAGCACGGGGTTCGATATGCTCTGAAGTACATTTTAGAGTTTTTTAATAACCTTTTCATCCAGTTATGACCTGAACAAAAAAAAATCATGAGAAATGAAAAATTTCATCTTATTTTTTCAAAGAAAGAATTTGTTGTGTCCAAAGTTTAATGTTCAAAGCTGATAAATAGTACTTCCCAATAAGCTGTGAAGACAAATGATTTTGAGGGTACAGAAATTGTATTTCAAAATAGTGCCTGCCTGTCTACCCCCCAAAAAAGATAGTCACCTTTTATACATCCATTTGGTGTTAGATTGGGATGAAAGTAAAAGAACAAATGGTTACAGCTGTAAATTTCAAGTTGTTGCTCTCATACATATACATAACATGCCTAGTCACCCTTAACCCCAAAAGCCAGCCACCTACTACATAACTCTGTGATGTCATAGTGGGATGAAAGCAAATAATCAAATGACCACTGTAACATATTTTTGTTTCTTCTTGGTAAGTATATATATATAGCACCAATTTCTGACTCATGCAACATATATCCAACTACTTCATCTTTTACTATCTCCCCTAATCTCTTTACTACCTCTACCTCAAGTCTATATAAACTATCCATAATACAGATTTTTAAACCTTCCCACAAAGCTAAGTCAAAACTATACAAACTCCATCTAGCATCTACTACACACTCTCTCCTCACTAAAAACCTACTTTGTTCTGGAGATATCTATCCTAACCCTGGCCCTTCTTCTCTCCCCAAAACTACCTCTACACTGCCCCCATCTTACTCCTCTAACAGTCACCAACCTCAATCACAACAATCATCTCCATCCAAATACTTAACTATTTACTCATTGAATATTCAGAGTCTAGCAAATAAAGTCACTGAGCTGCACTCATGGATAGCTCTCAATACCCCTCACATCCTCTCCCTATCTGAAACCTGGCTCAAGCCACAAATCTCAAATAGTGAAATACTCCCACCAGGTTATAATATCTTCTGATCTGATAGACCTGTAAAAAAGGTGGTGGCGTGGCCATCCTCTACTCAAACATTCTTAACCTCTCACCATACCCTTCCCCAATTCCTGACTTCCTCCCAGCTGAAATCATCATCCTTAACTGCCATCTGAATCCTCACAAAAAACTTGCAATTGCCTGAATCTACCTTCCTCCTGGTAACAATCTGCCCATTCTTGAAAACATCCTATCTTGGTTCTCCCACAACATACCATATGAGGCACTTATACTTGGTGATGTCAACATTGATTGGTCCAAACTCACAAATGACTCCCCCCAACTCAGTATCCACCTACACGGCTTCCACCAACTTATAACATCTCCCACTCGCTTCCATAAAAATTCCACTTCCAGCTCCATCATAGACGGGATCCTTACCAATTCTCCCCACCAATACCACAATCTCACCACCTTACCTGACTCCCTCCGTGATCACCTCCCTACCACCATCTTAAGACACTACTCCCATATTCCTAAACCCCACCTTATCAAAGACTGTCAAAAACTATCGACTTTCAATTCATCGCAATTTAACTCCATTCTCCACAACATAGATTGGTCCATCCTAAAACACCTCCCCCTAAACGATGCTGTAAGCACTTTCAATAGCATCTTCATGAATACTCTAAACTCCTTAGCTCCCTCTAGGAAGATCAGAGTAAAATCAAACCATGCTCCCTGGCTCTCCAAAGAGACTAGGTCCCTTATGAAACAAAGAGATCATGCTTGGAAAACCTGGACTAAAACTAAACAACCACCTTTTCTTCAAAAATACAGACAACTGAGGAACCTTGCAAAAAAACATACAACTAATGACAAAAAGGTATACCATAGCTCTGCTCAGCTTAACAACAAATCCAATCCTCAAAAGTTTTGGTCAACTCTCAACAACATCCTCTATCCTGGAAAGCCCTCTAATCCCTCCCCATACCCTAACTCTTCCTCTCAGGAAACAGCTACCCTCCTGAATAAACACTTTATCTCTTCCATCCAAAATCTGGTAACCTCTAAGCCAAACTCTACTTCAACACCCACCTCTCCAAGTCCCACTAACACAACTTTGTTTTCTTTTGAGCCAGTTCCCATTACTTACATCAAATCTCTACTACTCAAGCTAAAACCTTGCTCTCCTTCCACTGACAATCTATCTCCTACATTCCTCAAACTTGCTGCTGACTCAATTGCCTATCCTGTATCTATACTAATTAATCAATCTATTCTGGAATCAACTGTCCCCACCCTTTAGAAATCTTTCTTCACTATCCCTCTTTATAAAGGTGGAAACTCCACTGACCCTTTAAACTACTGACCCATTGTCATTCTGTCCCCCCTCTCCAAGATATTAGAAAAATGTATTCACTCACAGCTTCTCAATCACCTCCTCACACACCACTTACTTACCCCTACCCAACATGGATTTCGTGCTCACCACAGCATCACCACTGCCTTCCTCTCCTTCACTCATATCATTGCAGAGGCCCTAGACAACAATAAACTAATTTCCTGTCTCTTCCTAGATCTGTCCAAAGCCTTTGATACTGTCTCTCATCCTCTACTACTATCCAAACTTGCAAATCTCCACCTATTCCCCTCCACACTTGCCTGGTTTAATAGTTACCTATCTGGCAGGGAACAATCTGTCAAATGGCTCTCATCCTCCTCACCATTTCTTCCTATCTCCACTGGTGTTCCCCAAGGCTCCATCTTGGGACCCCTTTTGTTTAACATCTTCACCAATGATCTTTACACCTCATGCAAAGAATCCTCCCTTATTCAGTATGCTGACGACTCCACACTTATATCCATCTCAAATAACATTCCTGAACTACACTCCCTGACCCAACAGGCCCTACTATCCACTGAACAATGGCTCTCTCACAACCTATTGATCCTAATTACCAAAAAGACCAAACTCCTACTTTTCCTTCCCTGTTCTCTTTCTCATCACAAAACCTCCTTTTTTATTACATCTTCTAACAATACAAACATCCAACCTGACACCCACACAAAACTCCTAGGGGTCATTATCGATGACGAACTCAAGTTCAACCTAGACATACTCTAATGTATAAAAAAACAAACCAGAAACTAGGTCTGCTATATCGGAACAAAAAATTCCTAACCCCTGAATCTAGACTTACCCTGGGTCAGGCACTCCTCCACCCCTCCCTCTTATACGCCGCACCAGTTCTTACCAATATCCAGGCCTCCACTCTAAACAAACTGCAACAGATGTACCATAAAATAGCCAGATTCATTACTAACTCCCCATACAACTCACACCACTGCATTTCTTTAAACTCTCTTCAATGGCTTGAACTTCCCCAGTTTCTGCTATCTTATCAATTTCATATGCTGCACTCTTTTCTTTATAAACCCTCCTTCTGTCCATCTCTATCTTCCTTAGTCTCCATCTAAATCCCATCCCGGACCCTCCGTACTTCTAACCAACAATTACTTGTTATCTACCACCCAAAAAGGTCAGTAGGCAAACTACTCTACAAACACTCCCTTGCCCATGCTTGGAACAAACTTCCCCTTGACTTACGTTCAATCTCCCACACCTCAAACTTTAAAAATGAACTAAAAGCTTATTTTCTCAATTCCAGAACCTGCCTTTGCCATGAGCCTACCTAGTCTTCCTTCCCTTTATGTACCCTCAAAAAGACCACACTTTGTACCTCATAACACCTCTCTCTCCAATGTGTCTACTATGCATTTGCACAATTTTATACAAACAAAAAATGTTTATTGTTGACCTATTGAACTATATCAATGTAAAATTGTTACTTAGCTTCTTTTTAATGCAACTTTAACTTTATGCATGTAACCCAACAAATGTGAATCATTTTGCTATAACTGCTATTATATCAATATTGTTTAAAATTGTACTTGTTTTAAAATGTATTACTGGAGCTTTTCTCCTCAGGTCTCCACTGAAAATGGGCCACAAGCCCAGTTGGACAAACCCGGTTAACAAATGTCAATAAATAATATAATAAAAAATATATATATATATATATATATATATATATATATATATATATATATATATATATATATATATATATATATAAATATATATATATATATATATATATATGTGTATATATACAGCATGCCTCCTTACTTCACCTCCCCCCACAAAATATACCCACCTGTATGTGTTTAATTTATTTTTGCACTTTTTGACCCTGATGCCTGTTAGTCATCACTCTGCTCTCAGTCAATCTGCCCATTTATTGCCTACTGGCAGTGTAAGGGTTGATCGGGGGGGGGGCATCATTTAGACAACCATCAGAGGAAGTTTGAATTTTTTTTTCCTTTTATGGCCCTATCTCCCTGCATGTGTTTAGGGGGAGGGGGGTCTACAATGGGTTGTCCTTGTTTGTTATCCCTCATTTCTGCAAAGGACATTGCCAGAAAGTAGTCCCATTCCCAGCCACAAAGCACAAAAAGTAGTTTCCTTGGTCTTCACTAGAAAAGGTTTGCTTCTCAGTAGCTTCACTGAGCACCTACAACCCTCTTGTCCCCCAGGAGAGGCATGTGGCCATGGTCCTTCACTTCTCTCCCTCCCTGCTTGAATGTGAAAATATAATAATCACAGTAATGTAAATCAATTGTTGCTGCTAGGCAGTAAACTGCCCTGAGGCAAACCATAGCAACCTTCTGTGTAAACCACTGTGGCTTGATTGTGAGGGAATTTAGAAAAATAATGACCACACTGTCCGCAGCCTCCTGCACAAGCTATAGTGACCTTCTGTGCATACCTTTATGATTATGAGGAATGTTAAAGAAATAATGACCACACTGTATCTAACTATCCCATAAGCGATAGTGACCTTCTTTATATAGATCTGTGATTTGAGTCTGAAGATAATTAAACAAATAATAACCGCACTATCCCCAGCCCTCACACAAGGTATATCAACGTTCTGTTCATGCTTCTGAGTTTGATTGTAAGGAAAGTTCAATAAATAATAACCACACACTCCTTAGCCCTTATAGAAGCTATACAACCTTTTCTACATTTCTAGCAGAATGTCAGCTTCATTCAAACTGAATAATAAGCAGAGACCAAATGACTCATCTAGATAAAAGTTATGATTCTGCTTTCAAAGTCATCTAAACACTTAGTAACTCCTCAATCAAGTGTAACATATAAGGGGCACCCAGAAAAGATTTAAATTGCTGGATACTGTAGTGACAAAACTGGGTGGGCAGAAACAGATCTTGCAGGGAGTGATGCATGATTAGAAGGGTAAACACTTATGTAGGGGAATCAGTTAAAATTTTGGCATGTACTCTGTGAAGGGAAAGACATTTAAACTTTGAAATATATAGGTATGCTCTGGTAAAGATTAGGCAACATAATTCTTCAATCTGGAATCTGAAGTGCTGCTTGTAATAACAGAAACAGGAGAAACATGATAAGTTTGATACTCTCAGGCACTCACATTTCATTGCACAATACACAATGCTGCCATAGTCATTACATAAAAAGACAATACCTTTCTCTTTACAATTAAGAATTATCTTTAGGGGTGACCATTTCATCTCATAACAAGTGAAAATGCATTTTAATGCAGTCTTTTCATTGAAATCAGCTCCACAGTTCAGTTGCTTTGGGAAGAAAGACAAATAATAATAACTGGTCAGAAACAAACTTACCAGTACCTACTGAACTGTTCCGCAGAATTCAGCTGCACACAGATAGGTTTTCTGCTAGTCCTTAGCCACTTGTTTTCTAACCCACTCTGTTCACCCTGTGGGCTCACTCCGCTCCCCTACCATACCCCCAATTCCCACCCACCCCCAGTGGTCCTAGATTTATACCTCGCAGGACACTCCCTTCTCCTAATTATCCAGTTTGCTCATTACCTTTCCCTACACACTAGTTACAGACACACCCTTACTCACATTCCCCTTCTCACTACTTCCACTACTGTAGTATCCCTATCCTTCCTGGCTTCCTTTTCTATCCTATTACTACTTACATCACTCCCCATTCCACCATGGCTTCATCATATCAACCTAAACTTAAAAATGTACTCCTCTCTCTTACTGCAATACACATATTACTCATACCACTCATACTTACATGGTATGAAAACTCACACATCACTGCATCCTTCCATCCTGTAAAACAAACATTACCTACCAATCCACCTACTACCCACAATCATGCAAACATCACCTCTACCTCAACCTACCTCTCCCCAAAGTATCATAGGCTGGCCCACATTAATCTCCAGCAAACCAGAAAATCACTATATACTCTCTTCAAACTCCTGAAACTCTTACATACATTTCAACAGCACCCTCTGCTTCACAGGGATATTCACCCTAAACCAGGACCTAATAATAATACCCTACTAAACCCCCAACAGCCCCAAACTACCACTCATATTACCCAGACCAAAATCGCTAACTCCTTATTGATAGCCCATCTTAATATGCAGAGCTTAAACCATAAAATTAGCCAACTGCATACTCTACTGGATATACATTCCTTTGATATCCTATGTCTAACAGAAACCTGGCTCAAACCAGGAACAAAAGATAATGAAGTCATCCCACCCGGGTACAATATAATCAGGTCAGACCAAACAACAAAAAAAGGTGGAGGCGTAGCAATTGTGTATCAATCTGATCTAAATATATCTCTAGTAGACCTAGAATTACCATTAGATAATCACGTAGAAATCTTTGTCTCTAAACTCCAGCTTAATTCTAGCAAATCTATCTATATAATATGCTCCTACCTACCTCTAGGCAATAACGTCAACACCCTTGAAAATACCTTATGCTGCCTCTCATCTTCCCTCCCTCAAGAAACCTTTATAATTGGAGACTTTAATATAGACTTCAACTGCTGTACTTCAAATAAACCTTCAGTCCATATAAACCTGTATGGCTTTTCTCAATTTATCACCACCCCAACAAGAATCCATAAGTCCACTAACAAAGAGAGTACCTTAGATTGGATCCTAGTACGAAACCATTCCCTCACTTATATAGCAGACACCCTGCCTGATGATATTAGCAACCATTCACTCACCTATATAATTAGGCATAAAACCTTCTTCCCTAAACAACCTATCTTTAAAACTATAAGAAACAGAAAACACTTTCATGCTATACATTTCCAAAAAGAGCTTGAAGCCTGTGACTGGTCTCCCTTAAAACAACTCTCCCTTGAGGAAGCAGTATCCTATTTTAATGCCAAATTCTTACAAATACTGGAATATTATGCCCCTAGTCGTTCTATTAGAACCAGATGCAAAGCAGCACCTTGGATCTCTAAAGAGACAAGACAAAAAATCCTAGTAAGAAATAAGATCTGGTCTAAATGGAAATGTACTAAAAGCCCAACTGATCACCAGAACTACAAACAGCATAGAAACACCACAAAGAAATCTATACTCCTTGATAAAAAAAAACCTACTACTTTAAACTCCAAGACAGGGATCAACAAACCCCCCAAACATTTCGGACAGCCATTAACAGACTTTAAAACCTAGTACACTCCAAGACTCCAACTCCTTCAGCACTTTCCCAAAGCACACCTAAGGAGATTGCTGACACCTTTAATACCTCCTTTACAGAAACTGTACAATCTCTTGCAAATTCCTTACCTCTTGTCACCCCAACCCTCCCATTCACCACAAATAGCAAATCCCCTACCTTTCAACTAAATCCAGTCTCTACATCTTTCATCCACACCTTACTTACTAAACTTTAAACTATGTACCCCATCCGGTGATCTCTTACCAGCGGAATACCTGCAAATTGCAGCTAAAGTTCTCTCCTATCCTATTCCCATACTAATCAATAGAACTATTACTGAAGGTTACATCCCATCTCTCTGGAAAATTTCACATATAATTCCTCTTCATAAGGGTGGTAACTCAACCAAAATATCTAACTATCGCCCTATAGCCCTGCTCTCCCCTCTAGCCAAAATAATGGAAAAATGTATCCACCACCAGCTACTTAATCACCTCCTCCAATATAATCTTCTAGCAGACTGTCAACATGGTTTTAGGACATACCACAGTACTACAACTGCCCTACTATCCTTCACTGATTGCATCAACAGGTATCGCAACAATAATAGGCCCTCTACTGCTCTGTTTATAGACCTATCAAAAACCTTTGATATGATGAGTCATCAATTACTACTACAAATTCTAGAATACTCACTCAACACAAAGACATTACAGTGGTTTAAGTCCTACCTAGTAAACAGACAGCAAGCTGTTCTCTGGGACAATAACCTCTCTACTCTCCTTCCCATTACTCTTGGGGTCCCACAAGGCTCCATTCTGGGACCTCTCCTCTTCTCTATCTTTATCAACGACCTACCGCTAAATATTCCACAATCAACCTGCATACAATATGCAGATGATTCCACACTAGTGGGTTCTGCCACCTCATCTGCTGAGCTTCAAGCTATCACCCAGACAGTATTTAACTTAGTTGAAAAAGTTTGTTTGCAATGTTGCCTCCTACTAAACACCAAAAAAAAAACAAAACAAATTACTTGATTTTACTCCTACACAGAAGTCCCCTCCAATATATCTGACTGTCAAATCCAGCAATGGTACTACAATTACACCTGATCCAACCACCAAGCTGTTAGGAGTAACAATAGATCACAATCTCAACTCTGATACACATATTAATACTACAATTAAAGCTGTTAACAGAAAACTAGGCTCACTCTATAAGATTAAGTCCTTCCTCACCCCTGATGCCAGAACCACCATTGCCCATACCCACCTGATCTCTCCTCTCCTCTATGCTTCATGTAGCTATACAAATCTTTCCAAAACTAACCTAAACAAACTAGCAACCTCCTACAACAACATTGCCAGATTTGCTACATGTTCACCATATAAAATCCATCACTGTTTAAATCTCAAACAACTAGGCTGGCTTGAACTCAAAAAACAGCTACTATTTCAGCAACTTACAATTACCCATAAGATTCTCTTTTACACCGATAGGACTCCTATTCTTAATAGCATTGTCACTCCTTGTAGAAATCTTACTACCTTATGCTCAGCAAATAAATTACAAGTAACCACCCAGAAATCCCTTAATAAAGCCGGGGACTGCCTCTTTTCTAATTCCGTAGGTAAGAGTTGGAACAAACTCCCCTGCAACTTACAATTACTTTCATCCTTATCACTTTTCAAACACCAACTAAAA